>NC_088408.1:14690596-14920596 GCF_034236695.1 Oncorhynchus nerka
AGTAGCTAGGTGTCCATTACACAACATGATCAGTAGCTAGGTTTCCATTACACAACATGATCAGTAGCTAGGTGTCCATTACACAACATGATCAGTAGCTAGGTTTCCATTACACAACATGATCAGTAGCTAGGTTTCCATTACACAACATGATCAGTAGCTAGGTTTCCATTACACAACATGATCAGTATCTAGGTTTCCATTACACAACATGATCAGTATCTAGGTTTCCATTACACAACATGATCAGTATCTAGGTTTCCATTACACAACATGATCAGTAGCTAGGTGTCCATTACACAACATGATCAGTAGCTAGGTGTCCATTACACAACATGATCAGTAGCTAGGTTTCCATTACACAACATGATCAGTATCTAGGTTTCCATTACACAACATGATCAGTAGCTAGGTTTCCATTACACAACATGATCAGTAGCTAGGTTTCCATTACACAACATGATCAGTAGCTAGGTTTCCATTACACAACATGATCAGTAGCTAGGTTTCCATTACACAACATGATCAGTAGCTAGGTTTCCATTACACAACATGATCAGTAGCTAGGTTTCCATTACACAACATGATCAGTAGCTAGGTTTCCATTACACAACATGATCAGTAGCTAGGTTTCCATTACACAACATGATCAGTAGCTAGGTGTCCATTACACAACATGATCAGTAGCTAGGTTTCCATTACACAACATGATCAGTAGCTAGGTGTCCATTACACAACATGATCAGTAGCTAGGTTTCCATTACACAACATGATCAGTAGCTAGGTTTCCATTACACAACATGATCAGTAGCTAGGTTTCCATTACACAACATGATCAGTATCTAGGTTTCCATTACACAACATGATCAGTATCTAGGTTTCCATTACACAACATGATCAGTATCTAGGTTTCCATTACACAACATGATCAGTAGCTAGGTGTCCATTACACAACATGATCAGTAGCTAGGTGTCCATTACACAACATGATCAGTAGCTAGGTTTCCATTACACAACATGATCAGTATCTAGGTTTCCATTACACAACATGATCAGTAGCTAGGTTTCCATTACACAACATGATCAGTAGCTAGGTTTCCATTACACAACATGATCAGTAGCTAGGTTTCCATTACACAACATGATCAGTAGCTAGGTTTCCATTACACAACATGATCAGTAGCTAGGTTTCCATTACACAACATGATCAGTAGCTAGGTTTCCATTACACAACATGATCAGTAGCTAGGTTTCCATTACACAACATGATCAGTAGCTAGGTTTCCATTACACAACATGATCAGTAGCTAGGTTTCCATTACACAACATGATCAGTAGCTAGGTGTCCATTACACAACATGATCAGTAGCTAGGTTTCCATTACACAACATGATCAGTAGCTAGGTTTCCATTACACAACATGATCAGTAGCTAGGTTTCCATTACACAACATGATCAGTAGCTAGGTTTCCATTACACAACATGATCAGTAGCTAGGTTTCCATTACACAACATGATCAGTAGCTAGGTGTCCATTACACAACATGATCAGTAGCTAGGTGTCCATTACACAACATGATCAGTAGCTAGGTTTCCATTACACAACATGATCAGTATCTAGGTTTCCATTACACAACATGATCAGTATCTAGGTTTCCATTACACAACATGATCAGTAGCTAGGTTTCCATTACACAACATGATCAGTAGCTAGGTTTCCATTACACAACATGATCAGTATCTAGGTTTCCATTACACAACATGATCAGTATCTAGGTTTCCATTACACAACATGAACAGTAGCTAGGTTTCCATTACACAACATGATCAGTAGCTAGGTTTCCATTACACAACATGATCAGTATCTAGGTTTCCATTTCACAACATGATCAGTAGCTAGGTTTCCATTACACAACATGATCAGTATCTAGGTTTCCATTACACAACATGATCAGTATCTAGGTTTCCATTACACAACATGATCAGTATCTAGGTTTCCATTACACAACATGATCAGTAGCTAGGTTTCCATTACACAACATGATCAGTAGCTAGGTTTCCATTACACAACATGATCAGTAGCTAGGTTTCCATTACACAACATGATCAGTATCTAGGTTTCCATTACACAACATGATCAGTAGCTAGGTTTCCATTACACAACATGATCAGTAGCTAGGTTTCCATTACACAACATGATCCGTAGCTAGGTTTCCATTAAACAACATGATCAGTATCTAGGTTTCCATTACACAACATGATCAGTAGCTAGGTTTCCATTACACAACATGATCAGTAGCTAGGTGTCCATTACACAACATGATCAGTAGCTAGGTTTCCATTACACAACATGATCAGTAGCTAGGTTTCCATTACACAACATGATCAGTAGCTAGGTTTCCATTACACAACATGATCAGTAGCTAGGTTTCCATTACACAACATGATCAGTAGCTAGGTTTCCATTACACAACATGATCAGTAGCTAGGTTTCCATTACACAACATGATCAGTAGCTAGGTGTCCATTACACAACATGATCAGTATCTAGGTTTCCATTACACAACATGATCAGTAGCTAGGTTTCCATTACACAACATGATCAGTATCTAGGTTTCCATTACACAACATGATCAGTATCTAGGTTTCCATTACACAACATGATCAGTATCTAGGTTTCCATTACACAACATGAACAGTAGCTAGGTTTCCATTACACAACATGATCAGTAGCTAGGTTTCCATTACACAACATGATCAGTATCTAGGTTTCCATTACACAACATGATCAGTAGCTAGGTTTCCATTACACAACATGATCAGTATCTAGGTTTCCATTACACAACATGATCAGTAGCTAGGTTTCCATTAAACAACATGATCAGTATCTAGGTTTCCATTACACAACATGATCAGTATCTAGGTTTCCATTACACAACATGATCAGTATCTAGGTTTCCATTACACAACATGATCAGTATCTAGGTTTCCATTACACAACATGAACAGTAGCTAGGTTTCCATTACACAACATGATCAGTAGCTAGGTTTCCATTACACAACATGATCAGTATCTAGGTTTCCATTACACAACATGATCAGTAGCTAGGTTTCCATTACACAACATGATCAGTATCTAGGTTTCCATTACACAACATGATCAGTAGCTAGGTTTCCATTAAACAACATGATCAGTATCTAGGTTTCCATTACACAACATGATCAGTATCTAGGTTTCCATTACACAACATGATCAGTAGCTAGGTTTCCATTACACAACATGATCAGTAGCTAGGTTTCCATTACACAACATGATCAGTAGCTAGGTTTCCATTACACAACATGATCAGTAGCTAGGTGTCCATTACACAACATGATCAGTAGCTAGGTTTCCATTACACAACATGATCAGTAGCTAGGTTTCCATTACACAACATGATCAGTAGCTAGGTTTCCATTACACAACATGATCAGTAGCTAGGTTTCCATTACACAACATGATCAGTAGCTAGGTTTCCATTACACAACATGATCAGTAGCTAGGTGTCCATTACACAACATGATCAGTAGCTAGGTGTCCATTACACAACATGATCAGTAGCTAGGTTTCCATTACACAGCATGATCAGTATCTAGGTTTCCATTACACAACATGATCAGTATCTAGGTTTCCATTACACAACATGATCAGTAGCTAGGTTTCCATTACACAACATGATCAGTATCTAGGTTTCCATTACACAACATGATCAGTATCTAGGTTTCCATTACACAACATGAACAGTAGCTAGGTTTCCATTACACAACATGATCAGTAGCTAGGTTTCCATTACACAACATGATCAGTATCTAGGTTTCCATTACACAACATGATCAGTAGCTAGGTTTCCATTACACAACATGATCAGTATCTAGGTTTCCATTACACAACATGATCAGTAGCTAGGTTTCCATTAAACAACATGATCAGTATCTAGGTTTCCATTACACAACATGATCAGTAGCTAGGTTTCCATTACACAACATGATCAGTAGCTAGGTTTCCATTACACAACATGATCAGTAGCTAGGTTTCCATTACACAACATGATCAGTATCTAGGTTTCCATTACACAACATGATCAGTAGCTAGGTTTCCATTACACAACATGATCAGTAGCTAGGTTTCCATTACACAACATGATCAGTAGCTAGGTTTCCATTAAACAACATGATCAGTATCTAGGTTTCCATTACACAACATGATCAGTAGCTAGGTTTCCATTACACAACATGATCAGTAGCTAGGTGTCCATTACACAACATGATCAGTAGCTAGGTTTCCATTACACAACATGATCGGTAGCTAGGTTTCCATTACACAACATGATCAGTAGCTAGGTTTCCATTACACAACATGATCAGTAGCTAGGTTTCCATTACACAACATGATCAGTAGCTAGGTTTCCATTACACAACATGATCAGTAGCTAGGTTTCCATTACACAACATGATCAGTAGCTAGGTGTCCATTACACAACATGATCAGTATCTAGGTTTCCATTACACAACATGATCAGTAGCTAGGTTTCCATTACACAACATGATCAGTATCTAGGTTTCCATTACACAACATGATCAGTAGCTAGGTTTCCATTACACAACATGATCAGTAGCTAGGTTTCCATTACACAACATGATCAGTAGCTAGGTGTCCATTACACAACATGATCAGTAGCTAGGTTTCCATTACACAACATGATCAGTAGCTACGTGTCCATTACACAACATGATCAGTAGCTAGGTGTCCATTACACAACATGATCAGTAGCTAGGTTTCCATTACACAACATGATCAGTAGCTAGGTTTCCATTACACAACATGATCAGTATCTAGGTTTCCATTACACAACATGATCAGTAGCTAGGTTTCCATTACACAACATGATCAGTAGCTAGGTTTCCATTAAACAACATGATCAGTAGCTAGGTTTCCATTACACAACATGATCAGTAGCTAGGTTTCCATTACACAACATGATCAGTAGCTAGGTTTCCATTAAACAACATGATCAGTATCTAGGTTTCCATTACACAACATGATCAGTAGCTAGGTGTCCATTACACAACATGATCAGTAGCTAGGTTTCCATTACACAACATGATCAGTAGCTAGGTTTCCATTACACAACATGATCAGTAGCTAGGTTTCCATTACACAACATGATCAGTAGCTAGATTTCCATTACACAACATGATCAGTAGCTAGGTTTCCATTACACAACATGATCAGTAGCTAGGTGTCCATTACACAACATGATCAGTAGCTAGGTTTCCATTACACAACATGATCAGTAGCTAGGTTTCCATTACACAACATGATCAGTAGCTAGGTTTCCATTACACAACATGATCAGTAGCTAGGTTTCCATTACACAACATGATCAGTAGCTAGGTGTCCATTACACAACATGATCAGTAGCTAGGTTTCCATTACACAACATGATCAGTAGCTAGGTTTCCATTACACAACATGATCAGTAGCTAGGTTTCCATTACACAACATGATCAGTAGCTAGGTTTCCATTACACAACATGATCAGTAGCTAGGTTTCCATTACACAACATGAACAGTAGCTAGGTTTCCATTACACAACATGATCAGTAGCTAGGTTTCCATTACACAACATGATCAGTATCTAGGTTTCCATTACACAACATGATCAGTAGCTAGGTTTCCATTACACAACATGATCAGTATCTAGGTTTCCATTACACAACATGATCAGTAGCTAGGTTTCCATTAAACAACATGATCAGTATCTAGGTTTCCATTACACAACATGATCAGTATCTAGGTTTCCATTACACAACATGATCAGTAGCTAGGTTTCCATTACACAACATGATCAGTAGCTAGGTTTCCATTACACAACATGATCAGTAGCTAGGTTTCCATTACACAACATGATCAGTAGCTAGGTGTCCATTACACAACATGATCAGTAGCTAGGTTTCCATTACACAACATGATCAGTAGCTAGGTTTCCATTACACAACATGATCAGTAGCTAGGTTTCCATTACACAACATGATCAGTAGCTAGGTTTCCATTACACAACATGATCAGTAGCTAGGTTTCCATTACACAACATGATCAGTAGCTAGGTGTCCATTACACAACATGATCAGTAGCTAGGTGTCCATTACACAACATGATCAGTAGCTAGGTTTCCATTACACAGCATGATCAGTATCTAGGTTTCCATTACACAACATGATCAGTATCTAGGTTTCCATTACACAACATGATCAGTAGCTAGGTTTCCATTACACAACATGATCAGTTTCTAGGTTTCCATTACACAACATGATCAGTATCTAGGTTTCCATTACACAACATGAACAGTAGCTAGGTTTCCATTACACAACATGATCAGTAGCTAGGTTTCCATTACACAACATGATCAGTATCTAGGTTTCCATTACACAACATGATCAGTAGCTAGGTTTCCATTACACAACATGATCAGTATCTAGGTTTCCATTACACAACATGATCAGTAGCTAGGTTTCCATTAAACAACATGATCAGTATCTAGGTTTCCATTACACAACATGATCAGTAGCTAGGTTTCCATTACACAACATGATCAGTAGCTAGGTTTCCATTACACAACATGATCAGTAGCTAGGTTTCCATTACACAACATGATCAGTATCTAGGTTTCCATTACACAACATGATCAGTAGCTAGGTTTCCATTACACAACATGATCAGTAGCTAGGTTTCCATTACACAACATGATCAGTAGCTAGGTTTCCATTAAACAACATGATCAGTATCTAGGTTTCCATTACACAACATGATCAGTAGCTAGGTTTCCATTACACAACATGATCAGTAGCTAGGTGTCCATTACACAACATGATCAGTAGCTAGGTTTCCATTACACAACATGATCGGTAGCTAGGTTTCCATTACACAACATGATCAGTAGCTAGGTTTCCATTACACAACATGATCAGTAGCTAGGTTTCCATTACACAACATGATCAGTAGCTAGGTTTCCATTACACAACATGATCAGTAGCTAGGTTTCCATTACACAACATGATCAGTAGCTAGGTGTCCATTACACAACATGATCAGTATCTAGGTTTCCATTACACAACATGATCAGTAGCTAGGTTTCCATTACACAACATGATCAGTATCTAGGTTTCCATTACACAACATGATCAGTAGCTAGGTTTCCATTACACAACATGATCAGTAGCTAGGTTTCCATTACACAACATGATCAGTAGCTAGGTGTCCATTACACAACATGATCAGTAGCTAGGTTTCCATTACACAACATGATCAGTAGCTACGTGTCCATTACACAACATGATCAGTAGCTAGGTGTCCATTACACAACATGATCAGTAGCTAGGTTTCCATTACACAACATGATCAGTAGCTAGGTTTCCATTACACAACATGATCAGTATCTAGGTTTCCATTACACAACATGATCAGTAGCTAGGTTTCCATTACACAACATGATCAGTAGCTAGGTTTCCATTAAACAACATGATCAGTAGCTAGGTTTCCATTACACAACATGATCAGTAGCTAGGTTTCCATTACACAACATGATCAGTAGCTAGGTTTCCATTAAACAACATGATCAGTATCTAGGTTTCCATTACACAACATGATCAGTAGCTAGGTGTCCATTACACAACATGATCAGTAGCTAGGTTTCCATTACACAACATGATCAGTAGCTAGGTTTCCATTACACAACATGATCAGTAGCTAGGTTTCCATTACACAACATGATCAGTAGCTAGGTTTCCATTACACAACATGATCAGTAGCTAGGTTTCCATTACACAACATGATCAGTAGCTAGGTGTCCATTACACAACATGATCAGTAGCTAGGTTTCCATTACACAACATGATCAGTAGCTAGGTTTCCATTACACAACATGATCAGTAGCTAGGTTTCCATTACACAACATGATCAGTAGCTAGGTTTCCATTACACAACATGATCAGTAGCTAGGTGTCCATTACACAACATGATCAGTAGCTAGGTTTCCATTACACAACATGATCAGTAGCTAGGTTTCCATTACACAACATGATCAGTAGCTAGGTTTCCATTACACAACATGATCAGTAGCTAGGTTTCCATTACACAACATGATCAGTAGCTAGGTTTCCATTACACAACATGATCAGTAGCTAGGTGTCCATTACACAACATGATCAGTAGCTAGGTTTCCATTACACAACATGATCAGTATCTAGGTTTCCATTACACAACATGATCAGTAGCTAGGTTTCCATTACACAACATGATCAGTAGCTAGGTGTCCATTACACAACATGATCAGTAGCTAGGTGTCCATTACACAACATGGTCAGTAGCTAGGTTTCCATTACACAACATGATCAGTAGCTAGGTTTCCATTACACAACATGATCAGTAGCTAGGTTTCCATTACACAACATGATCAGTATCTAGGTTTCCATTACACAACATGATCAGTAGCTAGGTTTCCATTACACAACATGATCAGTAGCTAGGTTTCCATTACACAACATGATCAGTAGCTAGGTGTCCATTACACAACATGATCAGTAGCTAGGTTTCCATTACACAACATGATCAGTAGCTAGGTTTCCATTACACAACATGATCAGTAGCTAGGTTTCCATTACACAACATGATCAGTAGCTAGGTGTCCATTACACAACATGATCAGTAGCTAGGTGTCCATTACACAACATGATCAGTAGCTAGGTTTCCATTACACAACATGATCAGTAGCTAGGTTTCCATTACACAACATGATCAGTATCTAGGTTTCCATTACACAACATGATCAGTAGCTAGGTTTCCATTACACAACATGATCAGTAGCTAGGTTTCCATTACACAACATGATCAGTAGCTAGGTTTCCATTACACAACATGATCAGTAGCTAGGTTTCCATTACACAACATGATCAGTAGCTAGGTTTCCATTAAACAACATGATCAGTAGCTAGGTTTCCATTACACAACATGATCAGTAGCTAGGTTTCCATTACACAACATGATCAGTAGCTAGGTTTCCATTACACAACATGATCAGTAGCTAGGTTTCCATTACACAACATGATCAGTAGCTAGGTTTCCATTACACAACATGATCAGTAGCTAGGTTTCCATTACACAACATGATCAGTAGCTAGGTTTCCATTACACAACATGATCAGTAGCTAGGTTTCCATTACACAACATGATCAGTAGCTAGGTTTCCATTACACAACATGATCAGTATCTAGGTTTCCATTACACAACATGATCAGTAGCTAGGTTTCCATTAAACAACATGATCAGTATCTAGGTTTCCATTACACAACATGATCAGTAGCTAGGTTTCCATTACACAACATGATCAGTAGCTAGGTTTCCATTACACAACATGATCAGTAGCTAGGTGTCCATTACACAACATGATCAGTATCTAGGTTTCCATTACACAACATGATCAGTAGCTAGGTTTCCATTACACAACATGATCAGTATCTAGGTTTCCATTACACAACATGATCAGTATCTAGGTTTCCATTACACAACATGATCAGTAGCTAGGTTTCCATTACACAACATGATCAGTAGCTAGGTTTCCATTACACAACATGATCAGTAGCTAGGTGTCCATTACACAACATGGTCAGTAGCTAGGTTTCCATTACACAACATGATCAGTATCTAGGTTTCCATTACACAACATGATCAGTAGCTAGGTTTCCATTACACAACATGATCAGTAGCTAGGTTTCCATTACACAACATGATCAGTAGCTAGGTGTCCATTACACAACATGATCAGTAGCTAGGTTTCCATTACACAACATGATCAGTAGCTAGGTTTCCATTACACAACATGATCAGTAGCTAGGTTTCCATTACACAACATGATCAGTAGCTAGGTGTCCATTACACAACATGATCAGTAGCTAGGTGTCCATTACACAACATGATCAGTAGCTAGGTTTCCATTACACAACATGATCAGTAGCTAGGTTTCCATTACACAACATGATCAGTATCTAGGTTTCCATTACACAACATGATCAGTAGCTAGGTTTCCATTACACAACATGATCAGTAGCTAGGTTTCCATTACACAACATGATCAGTAGCTAGGTTTCCATTACACAACATGATCAGTAGCTAGGTTTCCATTACACAACATGATCAGTAGCTAGGTTTCCATTAAACAACATGATCAGTATCTAGGTTTCCATTACACAACATGATCAGTAGCTAGGTGTCCATTACACAACATGATCAGTAGCTAGGTTTCCATTACACAACATGATCAGTATCTAGGTTTCCATTACACAACATGATCAGTAGCTAGGTTTCCATTACACAACATGATCAGTAGCTAGGTGTCCATTACACAACATGATCAGTAGCTAGGTGTCCATTACACAACATGGTCAGTAGCTAGGTTTCCATTACACAACATGATCAGTAGCTAGGTTTCCATTACACAACATGATCAGTAGCTAGGTTTCCATTACACAACATGATCAGTATCTAGGTTTCCATTACACAACATGATCAGTAGCTAGGTTTCCATTACACAACATGATCAGTAGCTAGGTTTCCATTACACAACATGATCAGTAGCTAGGTGTCCATTACACAACATGATCAGTAGCTAGGTTTCCATTACACAACATGATCAGTAGCTAGGTTTCCATTACACAACATGATCAGTAGCTAGGTTTCCATTACACAACATGATCAGTAGCTAGGTGTCCATTACACAACATGATCAGTAGCTAGGTGTCCATTACACAACATGATCAGTAGCTAGGTTTCCATTACACAACATGATCAGTAGCTAGGTTTCCATTACACAACATGATCAGTATCTAGGTTTCCATTACACAACATGATCAGTAGCTAGGTTTCCATTACACAACATGATCAGTAGCTAGGTTTCCATTACACAACATGATCAGTAGCTAGGTTTCCATTACACAACATGATCAGTAGCTAGGTTTCCATTACACAACATGATCAGTAGCTAGGTTTCCATTAAACAACATGATCAGTAGCTAGGTTTCCATTACACAACATGATCAGTAGCTAGGTTTCCATTACACAACATGATCAGTAGCTAGGTTTCCATTACACAACATGATCAGTAGCTAGGTTTCCATTACACAACATGATCAGTAGCTAGGTTTCCATTAAACAACATGATCAGTAGCTAGGTTTCCATTACACAACATGATCAGTAGCTAGGTTTCCATTACACAACATGATCAGTAGCTAGGTTTCCATTACACAACATGATCAGTATCTAGGTTTCCATTACACAACATGATCAGTAGCTAGGTTTCCATTACACAACATGATCAGTATCTAGGTTTCCATTACACAACATGATCAGTAGCTAGGTTTCCATTAAACAACATGATCAGTATCTAGGTTTCCATTACACAACATGATCAGTAGCTAGGTTTCCATTACACAACATGATCAGTAGCTAGGTTTCCATTACACAACATGATCAGTAGCTAGGTGTCCATTACACAACATGATCAGTATCTAGGTTTCCATTACACAACATGATCAGTAGCTAGGTTTCCATTACACAACATGATCAGTATCTAGGTTTCCATTACACAACATGATCAGTATCTAGGTTTCCATTACACAACATGATCAGTAGCTAGGTTTCCATTACACAACATGATCAGTAGCTAGGTTTCCATTACACAACATGATCAGTAGCTAGGTGTCCATTACACAACATGGTCAGTAGCTAGGTTTCCATTACACAACATGATCAGTAGCTAGGTTTCCATTACACAACATGATCAGTAGCTAGGTTTCCATTACACAACATGATCAGTATCTAGGTTTCCATTACACAACATGATCAGTAGCTAGGTTTCCATTACACAACATGATCAGTAGCTAGGTTTCCATTACACAACATGATCAGTAGCTAGGTGTCCATTACACAACATGATCAGTAGCTAGGTTTCCATTACACAACATGATCAGTAGCTAGGTTTCCATTACACAACATGATCAGTAGCTAGGTTTCCATTACACAACATGATCAGTAGCTAGGTGTCCATTACACAACATGATCAGTAGCTAGGTGTCCATTACACAACATGATCAGTAGCTAGGTTTCCATTACACAACATGATCAGTAGCTAGGTTTCCATTACACAACATGATCAGTATCTAGGTTTCCATTACACAACATGATCAGTAGCTAGGTTTCCATTACACAACATGATCAGTAGCTAGGTTTCCATTACACAACATGATCAGTAGCTAGGTTTCCATTACACAACATGATCAGTAGCTTGGTTTCCATTACACAACATGATCAGTAGCTAGGTTTCCATTAAACAACATGATCAGTATCTAGGTTTCCATTACACAACATGATCAGTAGCTAGGTGTCCATTACACAACATGATCAGTAGCTAGGTTTCCATTACACAACATGATCAGTAGCTAGGTTTCCATTAAACAACATGATCAGTAGCTAGGTTTCCATTACACAACATGATCAGTAGCTAGGTTTCCATTACACAACATGATCAGTAGCTAGGTTTCCATTACACAACATGATCAGTAGCTAGGTTTCCATTACACAACATGATCAGTAGCTAGGTTTCCATTACACAACATGATCAGTATCTAGGTTTCCATTACACAACATGATCAGTAGCTAGGTTTCCATTAAACAACATGATCAGTATCTAGGTTTCCATTACACAACATGATCAGTAGCTAGGTTTCCATTACACAACATGATCAGTAGCTAGGTTTCCATTACACAACATGATCAGTAGCTAGGTGTCCATTACACAACATGATCAGTAGCTAGGTTTCCATTACACAACATGATCAGTAGCTAGGTTTCCATTACACAACATGATCAGTATCTAGGTTTCCATTACACAACATGATCAGTATCTAGGTTTCCATTACACAACATGATCAGTAGCTAGGTTTCCATTACACAACATGATCAGTAGCTAGGTTTCCATTACACAACATGATCAGTAGCTAGGTTTCCATTACACAACATGATCAGTAGCTAGGTTTCCATTACACAACATGATCAGTAGCTAGGTGTCCATTACACAACATGATCAGTAGCTAGGTGTCCATTACACAACATGATCAGTAGCTAGGTTTCCATTACACAACATGATCAGTAGCTAGGTTTCCATTACACAACATGATCAGTATCTAGGTTTCCATTACACAACATGATCAGTAGCTAGGTTTCCATTACACAACATGATCAGTAGCTAGGTTTCCATTACACAACATGATCAGTAGCTAGGTTTCCATTACACAACATGATCAGTAGCTAGGTTTCCATTACACAACATGATCAGTAGCTAGGTTTCCATTAAACAACATGATCAGTATCTAGGTTTCCATTACACAACATGATCAGTAGCTAGGTGTCCATTACACAACATGATCAGTAGCTAGGTTTCCATTACACAACATGATCAGTAGCTAGGTTTCCATTAAACAACATGATCAGTAGCTAGGTTTCCATTACACAACATGATCAGTAGCTAGGTTTCCATTACACAACATGATCAGTAGCTAGGTTTCCATTACACAACATGATCAGTATCTAGGTTTCCATTACACAACATGATCAGTAGCTAGGTTTCCATTACACAACATGATCAGTAGCTAGGTTTCCATTACACAACATGATCAGTAGCTAGGTGTCCATTACACAACATGATCAGTAGCTAGGTTTCCATTACACAACATGATCAGTAGCTAGGTTTCCATTACACAACATGATCAGTAGCTAGGTTTCCATTACACAACATGATCAGTAGCTAGGTGTCCATTACACAACATGATCAGTAGCTAGGTGTCCATTACACAACATGATCAGTAGCTAGGTTTCCATTACACAACATGATCAGTAGCTAGGTTTCCATTACACAACATGATCAGTATCTAGGTTTCCATTACACAACATGATCAGTAGCTATGTTTCCATTACACAACATGATCAGTAGCTAGGTTTCCATTACACAACATGATCAGTAGCTAGGTTTCCATTACACAACATGATCAGTAGCTAGGTTTCCATTACACAACATGATCAGTAGCTAGGTTTCCATTAAACAACATGATCAGTATCTAGGTTTCCATTACACAACATGATCAGTAGCTAGGTGTCCATTACACAACATGATCAGTAGCTAGGTTTCCATTACACAACATGATCAGTAGCTAGGTTTCCATTAAACAACATGATCAGTAGCTAGGTTTCCATTACACAACATGATCAGTAGCTAGGTTTCCATTACACAACATGATCAGTATCTAGGTTTCCATTACACAACATGATCAGTAGCTAGGTGTCCATTACACAACATGATCAGTAGCTAGGTTTCCATTACACAACATGATCAGTATCTAGGTTTCCATTACACAACATGATCAGTAGCTAGGTTTCCATTACACAACATGATCAGTAGCTAGGTGTCCATTACACAACATGATCAGTAGCTAGGTGTCCATTACACAACATGGTCAGTAGCTAGGTTTCCATTACACAACATGATCAGTAGCTAGGTTTCCATTACACAACATGATCAGTAGCTAGGTTTCCATTACACAACATTACACAACATGATCAGTAGCTAGGTTTCCATTACACAACATGATCAGTAGCTAGGTTTCCATTACACAACATGATCAGTAGCTAGGTTTCCATTACACAACATGATCAGTAGCTAGGTGTCCATTACACAACATGATCAGTAGCTAGGTGTCCATTACACAACATGATCAGTAGCTAGGTTTCCATTACACAACATGATCAGTAGCTAGGTTTCCATTACACAACATGATCAGTATCTAGGTTTCCATTACACAACATGATCAGTAGCTAGGTTTCCATTACACAACATGATCAGTAGCTAGGTTTCCATTACACAACATGATCAGTAGCTAGGTTTCCATTACACAACATGATCAGTAGCTAGGTTTCCATTACACAACATGATCAGTAGCTAGGTTTCCATTAAACAACATGATCAGTAGCTAGGTTTCCATTACACAACATGATCAGTAGCTAGGTTTCCATTACACAACATGATCAGTAGCTAGGTTTCCATTACACAACATGATCAGTAGCTAGGTTTCCATTACACAACATGATCAGTAGCTAGGTTTCCATTAAACAACATGATCAGTAGCTAGGTTTCCATTACACAACATGATCAGTAGCTAGGTTTCCATTACACAACATGATCAGTAGCTAGGTTTCCATTACACAACATGATCAGTAGCTAGGTTTCCATTACACAACATGATCAGTAGCTAGGTTTCCATTACACAACATGATCAGTATCTAGGTTTCCATTACACAACATGATCAGTAGCTAGGTTTCCATTAAACAACATGATCAGTATCTAGGTTTCCATTACACAACATGATCAGTAGCTAGGTTTCCATTACACAACATGATCAGTAGCTAGGTTTCCATTACACAACATGATCAGTAGCTAGGTGTCCATTACACAACATGATCAGTATCTAGGTTTCCATTACACAACATGATCAGTAGCTAGGTTTCCATTACACAACATGATCAGTATCTAGGTTTCCATTACACAACATGATCAGTATCTAGGTTTCCATTACACAACATGATCAGTAGCTAGGTTTCCATTACACAACATGATCAGTAGCTAGGTTTCCATTACACAACATGATCAGTAGCTAGGTGTCCATTACACAACATGGTCAGTAGCTAGGTTTCCATTACACAACATGATCAGTAGCTAGGTTTCCATTACACAACATGATCAGTAGCTAGGTTTCCATTACACAACATGATCAGTATCTAGGTTTCCATTACACAACATGATCAGTAGCTAGGTTTCCATTACACAACATGATCAGTAGCTAGGTTTCCATTACACAACATGATCAGTAGCTAGGTGTCCATTACACAACATGATCAGTAGCTAGGTTTCCATTACACAACATGATCAGTAGCTAGGTTTCCATTACACAACATGATCAGTAGCTAGGTTTCCATTACACAACATGATCAGTAGCTAGGTGTCCATTACACAACATGATCAGTAGCTAGGTGTCCATTACACAACATGATCAGTAGCTAGGTTTCCATTACACAACATGATCAGTAGCTAGGTTTCCATTACACAACATGATCAGTATCTAGGTTTCCATTACACAACATGATCAGTAGCTAGGTTTCCATTACACAACATGATCAGTAGCTAGGTTTCCATTACACAACATGATCAGTAGCTAGGTTTCCATTACACAACATGATCAGTAGCTAGGTTTCCATTACACAACATGATCAGTAGCTAGGTTTCCATTAAACAACATGATCAGTATCTAGGTTTCCATTACACAACATGATCAGTAGCTAGGTGTCCATTACACAACATGATCAGTAGCTAGGTTTCCATTACACAACATGATCAGTAGCTAGGTTTCCATTAAACAACATGATCAGTAGCTAGGTTTCCATTACACAACATGATCAGTAGCTAGGTTTCCATTACACAACATGATCAGTAGCTAGGTTTCCATTACACAACATGATCAGTAGCTAGGTTTCCATTACACAACATGATCAGTAGCTAGGTTTCCATTACACAACATGATCAGTATCTAGGTTTCCATTACACAACATGATCAGTAGCTAGGTTTCCATTAAACAACATGATCAGTATCTAGGTTTCCATTACACAACATGATCAGTAGCTAGGTTTCCATTACACAACATGATCAGTAGCTAGGTTTCCATTACACAACATGATCAGTAGCTAGGTGTCCATTACACAACATGATCAGTATCTAGGTTTCCATTACACAACATGATCAGTAGCTAGGTTTCCATTACACAACATGATCAGTATCTAGGTTTCCATTACACAACATGATCAGTATCTAGGTTTCCATTACACAACATGATCAGTAGCTAGGTTTCCATTACACAACATGATCAGTAGCTAGGTTTCCATTACACAACATGATCAGTAGCTAGGTGTCCATTACACAACATGGTCAGTAGCTAGGTTTCCATTACACAACATGATCAGTAGCTAGGTTTCCATTACACAACATGATCAGTAGCTAGGTTTCCATTACACAACATGATCAGTATCTAGGTTTCCATTACACAACATGATCAGTAGCTAGGTTTCCATTACACAACATGATCAGTAGCTAGGTTTCCATTACACAACATGATCAGTAGCTAGGTGTCCATTACACAACATGATCAGTAGCTAGGTTTCCATTACACAACATGATCAGTAGCTAGGTTTCCATTACACAACATGATCAGTAGCTAGGTTTCCATTACACAACATGATCAGTAGCTAGGTGTCCATTACACAACATGATCAGTAGCTAGGTGTCCATTACACAACATGATCAGTAGCTAGGTTTCCATTACACAACATGATCAGTAGCTAGGTTTCCATTACACAACATGATCAGTATCTAGGTTTCCATTACACAACATGATCAGTAGCTAGGTTTCCATTACACAACATGATCAGTAGCTAGGTTTCCATTACACAACATGATCAGTAGCTAGGTTTCCATTACACAACATGATCAGTAGCTAGGTTTCCATTACACAACATGATCAGTAGCTAGGTTTCCATTAAACAACATGATCAGTATCTAGGTTTCCATTACACAACATGATCAGTAGCTAGGTGTCCATTACACAACATGATCAGTAGCTAGGTTTCCATTACACAACATGATCAGTAGCTAGGTTTCCATTAAACAACATGATCAGTAGCTAGGTTTCCATTACACAACATGATCAGTAGCTAGGTTTCCATTACACAACATGATCAGTAGCTAGGTTTCCATTACACAACATGATCAGTAGCTAGGTTTCCATTACACAACATGATCAGTAGCTAGGTTTCCATTACACAACATGATCAGTATCTAGGTTTCCATTACACAACATGATCAGTAGCTAGGTTTCCATTAAACAACATGATCAGTATCTAGGTTTCCATTACACAACATGATCAGTAGCTAGGTTTCCATTACACAACATGATCAGTAGCTAGGTTTCCATTACACAACATGATCAGTAGCTAGGTGTCCATTACACAACATGATCAGTAGCTAGGTTTCCATTACACAACATGATCAGTAGCTAGGTTTCCATTACACAACATGATCAGTATCTAGGTTTCCATTACACAACATGATCAGTATCTAGGTTTCCATTACACAACATGATCAGTAGCTAGGTTTCCATTACACAACATGATCAGTAGCTAGGTTTCCATTACACAACATGATCAGTAGCTAGGTGTCCATTACACAACATGATCAGTAGCTAGGTTTCCATTACACAACATGATCAGTATCTAGGTTTCCATTACACAACATGATCAGTAGCTAGGTTTCCATTACACAACATGATCAGTAGCTAGGTTTCCATTACACAACATGATCAGTAGCTAGGTGTCCATTACACAACATGATCAGTAGCTAGGTGTCCATTACACAACATGATCAGTAGCTAGGTTTCCATTACACAACATGATCAGTAGCTAGGTTTCCATTACACAACATGATCAGTAGCTAGGTTTCCATTACACAACATGATCAGTAGCTAGGTTTCCATTACACAACATGATCAGTAGCTAGGTTTCCATTACACAACATGATCAGTAGCTAGGTTTCCATTACACAACATGATCAGTAGCTAGGTTTCCATTACACAACATGATCAGTATCTAGGTTTCCATTACACAACATGATCAGTAGCTAGGTTTCCATTACACAACATGATCAGTAGCTAGGTTTCCATTACACAACATGATCAGTAGCTAGGTTTCCATTACACAACATGATCAGTAGCTAGGTTTCCATTACACAACATGATCAGTAGCTAGGTTTCCATTAAACAACATGATCAGTATCTAGGTTTCCATTACACAACATGATCAGTAGCTAGGTGTCCATTACACAACATGATCAGTAGCTAGGTTTCCATTACACAACATGATCAGTAGCTAGGTTTCCATTAAACAACATGATCAGTAGCTAGGTTTCCATTACACAACATGATCAGTAGCTAGGTTTCCATTACACAACATGATCAGTAGCTAGGTTTCCATTACACAACATGATCAGTAGCTAGGTTTCCATTACACAACATGATCAGTAGCTAGGTTTCCATTACACAACATGATCAGTAGCTAGGTTTCCATTACACAACATGATCAGTAGCTAGGTTTCCATTAAACAACATGATCAGTATCTAGGTTTCCATTACACAACATGATCAGTAGCTAGGTTTCCATTACACAACATGATCAGTAGCTAGGTTTCCATTACACAACATGATCAGTAGCTAGGTTTCCATTACACAACATGATCAGTATCTAGGTTTCCATTACACAACATGATCAGTAGCTAGGTTTCCATTACACAACATGATCAGTATCTAGGTTTCCATTACACAACATGATCAGTATCTAGGTTTCCATTACACAACATGATCAGTAGCTAGGTTTCCATTACACAACATGATCAGTAGCTAGGTTTCCATTACACAACATGATCAGTAGCTAGGTTTCCATTACACAACATGATCAGTAGCTAGGTTTCCATTACACAACATGATCAGTAGCTAGGTTTCCATTACACAACATGATCAGTATCTAGGTTTCCATTACACAACATGATCAGTAGCTAGGTTTCCATTACACAACATGATCAGTAGCTAGGTTTCCATTACACAACATGATCAGTAGCTAGGTTTCCATTACACAACATGATCAGTAGCTAGGTTTCCATTACACAACATGATCAGTAGCTAGGTTTCCATTAAACAACATGATCAGTATCTAGGTTTCCATTACACAACATGATCAGTAGCTAGGTGTCCATTACACAACATGATCAGTAGCTAGGTTTCCATTACACAACATGATCAGTAGCTAGGTTTCCATTAAACAACATGATCAGTAGCTAGGTTTCCATTACACAACATGATCAGTAGCTAGGTTTCCATTACACAACATGATCAGTAGCTAGGTTTCCATTACACAACATGATCAGTAGCTAGGTTTCCATTACACAACATGATCAGTAGCTAGGTTTCCATTACACAACATGATCAGTATCTAGGTTTCCATTACACAACATGATCAGTAGCTAGGTTTCCATTAAACAACATGATCAGTATCTAGGTTTCCATTACACAACATGATCAGTAGCTAGGTTTCCATTACACAACATGATCAGTAGCTAGGTTTCCATTACACAACATGATCAGTAGCTAGGTTTCCATTACACAACATGATCAGTAGCTAGGTTTCCATTACACAACATGATCAGTAGCTAGGTTTCCATTACACAACATGATCAGTATCTAGGTTTCCATTACACAACATGATCAGTATCTAGGTTTCCATTACACAACATGATCAGTAGCTAGGTTTCCATTACACAACATGATCAGTAGCTAGGTTTCCATTACACAACATGATCAGTAGCTAGGTGTCCATTACACAACATGATCAGTAGCTAGGTTTCCATTACACAACATGATCAGTATCTAGGTTTCCATTACACAACATGATCAGTAGCTAGGTTTCCATTACACAACATGATCAGTAGCTAGGTTTCCATTACACAACATGATCAGTAGCTAGGTGTCCATTACACAACATGATCAGTAGCTAGGTGTCCATTACACAACATGATCAGTAGCTAGGTTTCCATTACACAACATGATCAGTAGCTAGGTTTCCATTACACAACATGATCAGTAGCTAGGTTTCCATTACACAACATGATCAGTAGCTAGGTTTCCATTACACAACATGATCAGTAGCTAGGTTTCCATTACACAACATGATCAGTAGCTAGGTTTCCATTACACAACATGATCAGTAGCTAGGTTTCCATTACACAACATGATCAGTAGCTAGGTGTCCATTACACAACATGATCAGTATCTAGGTTTCCATTACACAACATGATCAGTATCTAGGTTTCCATTACACAACATGATCAGTATCTAGGTTTCCATTACACAACATGATCAGTATCTAGGTTTCCATTACACAACATGATCAGTAGCTAGGTTTCCATTACACAACATGATCAGTAGCTAGGTTTCCATTACACAACATGATCAGTAGCTAGGTGTCCATTACACAACATGATCAGTAGCTAGGTTTCCATTACACAACATGATCAGTATCTAGGTTTCCATTACACAACATGATCAGTAGCTAGGTTTCCATTACACAACATGATCAGTAGCTAGGTTTCCATTACACAACATGATCAGTAGCTAGGTGTCCATTACACAACATGATCAGTAGCTAGGTGTCCATTACACAACATGATCAGTAGCTAGGTTTCCATTACACAACATGATCAGTAGCTAGGTTTCCATTACACAACATGATCAGTAGCTAGGTTTCCATTACACAACATGATCAGTAGCTAGGTTTCCATTACACAACATGATCAGTAGCTAGGTTTCCATTACACAACATGATCAGTAGCTAGGTTTCCATTACACAACATGATCAGTAGCTAGGTTTCCATTACACAACATGATCAGTAGCTAGGTGTCCATTACACAACATGATCAGTATCTAGGTTTCCATTACACAACATGATCAGTATCTAGGTTTCCATTACACAACATGATCAGTATCTAGGTTTCCATTACACAACATGATCAGTATCTAGGTTTCCATTACACAACATGATCAGTAGCTAGGTTTCCATTACACAACATGATCAGTAGCTAGGTTTCCATTACACAACATGATCAGTAGCTAGGTGTCCATTACACAACATGATCAGTAGCTAGGTTTCCATTACACAACATGATCAGTATCTAGGTTTCCATTACACAACATGATCAGTAGCTAGGTTTCCATTACACAACATGATCAGTAGCTAGGTTTCCATTACACAACATGATCAGTAGCTAGGTGTCCATTACACAACATGATCAGTAGCTAGGTGTCCATTACACAACATGATCAGTAGCTAGGTTTCCATTACACAACATGATCAGTAGCTAGGTTTCCATTACACAACATGATCAGTAGCTAGGTTTCCATTACACAAAATGATCAGTATCTAGGTTTCCATTACACAACATGATCAGTAGCTAGGTTTCCATTACACAACATGATCAGTAGCTAGGTTTCCATTACACAACATGATCAGTAGCTAGGTTTCCATTACACAACATGATCAGTATCTAGGTTTCCATTAAACAACATGATCAGTAGCTAGGTTTCCATTACACAACATGATCAGTAGCTAGGTTTCCATTACACAACATGATCAGTAGCTAGGTTTCCATTACACAACATGATCAGTAGCTAGGTTTCCATTACACAACATGATCAGTAGCTAGGTTTCCATTACACAACATGATCAGTAGCTAGGTTTCCATTACACAACATGATCAGTAGCTAGGTTTCCATTACACAACATGATCAGTAGCTAGGTGTCCATTACACAACATGATCAGTATCTAGGTTTCCATTACACAACATGATCAGTATCTAGGTTTCCATTACACAACATGATCAGTAGCTAGGTTTCCATTACACAACATGATCAGTAGCTAGGTGTCCATTACACAACATGATCAGTAGCTAGGTGTCCATTACACAACATGGTCAGTAGCTAGGTTTCCATTACACAACATGATCAGTAGCTAGGTTTCCATTACACAACATGATCAGTAGCTAGGTTTCCATTACACAACATGATCAGTATCTAGGTTTCCATTACACAACATGATCAGTAGCTAGGTTTCCATTACACAACATGATCAGTAGCTAGGTTTCCATTACACAACATGATCAGTAGCTAGGTGTCCATTACACAACATGATCAGTAGCTAGGTTTCCATTACACAACATGATCAGTAGCTAGGTTTCCATTACACAACATGATCAGTAGCTAGGTTTCCATTACACAACATGATCAGTAGCTAGGTGTCCATTACACAACATGATCAGTAGCTAGGTGTCCATTACACAACATGATCAGTAGCTAGGTTTCCATTACACAACATGATCAGTAGCTAGGTTTCCATTACACAACATGATCAGTATCTAGGTTTCCATTACACAACATGATCAGTAGCTAGGTTTCCATTACACAACATGATCAGTAGCTAGGTTTCCATTACACAACATGATCAGTAGCTAGGTTTCCATTACACAACATGATTAGTAGCTAGGTTTCCATTACACAACATGATCAGTAGCTAGGTTTCCATTAAACAACATGATCAGTATCTAGGTTTCCATTACACAACATGATCAGTAGCTAGGTGTCCATTACACAACATGATCAGTAGCTAGGTTTCCATTACACAACATGATCAGTAGCTAGGTTTCCATTAAACAACATGATCAGTAGCTAGGTTTCCATTACACAACATGATCAGTAGCTAGGTTTCCATTACACAACATGATCAGTAGCTAGGTTTCCATTACACAACATGATCAGTAGCTAGGTTTCCATTACACAACATGATCAGTAGCTAGGTTTCCATTACACAACATGATCAGTATCTAGGTTTCCATTACACAACATGATCAGTAGCTAGGTTTCCATTAAACAACATGATCAGTATCTAGGTTTCCATTACACAACATGATCAGTAGCTAGGTTTCCATTACACAACATGATCAGTAGCTAGGTTTCCATTACACAACATGATCAGTAGCTAGGTGTCCATTACACAACATGATCAGTATCTAGGTTTCCATTACACAACATGATCAGTATCTAGGTTTCCATTACACAACATGATCAGTATCTAGGTTTCCATTACACAACATGATCAGTATCTAGGTTTCCATTACACAACATGATCAGTAGCTAGGTTTCCATTACACAACATGATCAGTAGCTAGGTTTCCATTACACAACATGATCAGTAGCTAGGTGTCCATTACACAACATGATCAGTAGCTAGGTTTCCATTACACAACATGATCAGTATCTAGGTTTCCATTACACAACATGATCAGTAGCTAGGTTTCCATTACACAACATGATCAGTAGCTAGGTTTCCATTACACAACATGATCAGTAGCTAGGTGTCCATTACACAACATGATCAGTAGCTAGGTGTCCATTACACAACATGATCAGTAGCTAGGTTTCCATTACACAACATGATCAGTAGCTAGGTTTCCATTACACAACATGATCAGTAGCTAGGTTTCCATTACACAACATGATCAGTAGCTAGGTTTCCATTACACAACATGATCAGTAGCTAGGTTTCCATTACACAACATGATCAGTAGCTAGGTTTCCATTACACAACATGATCAGTAGCTAGGTGTCCATTACACAACATGATCAGTATCTAGGTTTCCATTACACAACATGATCAGTATCTAGGTTTCCATTACACAACATGATCAGTAGCTAGGTTTCCATTACACAACATGATCAGTAGCTAGGTTTCCATTACACAACATGATCAGTATCTAGGTTTCCATTACACAACATGATCAGTAGCTAGGTTTCCATTAAACAACATGATCAGTAGCTAGGTTTCCATTACACAACATGATCAGTAGCTAGGTTTCCATTACACAACATGATCAGTAGCTAGGTTTCCATTACACAACATGATCAGTAGCTAGGTGTCCATTACACAACATGGTCAGTAGCTAGGTTTCCATTACACAACATGATCAGTAGCTAGGTTTCCATTACACAACATGATCAGTAGCTAGGTTTCCATTACACAACATGATCAGTAGCTAGGTTTCCATTACACAACATGATCAGTAGCTAGGTTTCCATTACACAACATGATCAGTAGCTAGGTGTCCATTACACAACATGATCAGTATCTAGGTTTCCATTACACAACATGATCAGTATCTAGGTTTCCATTACACAACATGATCAGTATCTAGGTTTCCATTACACAACATGATCAGTATCTAGGTTTCCATTACACAACATGATCAGTAGCTAGGTTTCCATTACACAACATGATCAGTAGCTAGGTTTCCATTACACAACATGATCAGTAGCTAGGTGTCCATTACACAACATGATCAGTAGCTAGGTTTCCATTACACAACATGATCAGTATCTAGGTTTCCATTACACAACATGATCAGTAGCTAGGTTTCCATTACACAACATGATCAGTAGCTAGGTTTCCATTACACAACATGATCAGTAGCTAGGTGTCCATTACACAACATGATCAGTAGCTAGGTTTCCATTACACAACATGATCAGTAGCTAGGTTTCCATTACACAACATGATCAGTAGCTAGGTTTCCATTACACAACATTATCAGTATCTAGGTTTCCATTACACAACATGATCAGTAGCTAGGTTTCCATTACACAACATGATCAGTAGCTAGGTTTCCATTACACAACATGATCAGTGCTAGGTTTCCATTACACAACATGATCAGTAGCTAGGTTTCCATTACACAACATGATCAGTAGCTAGGTTTCCATTACACAACATGATCAGTAGCTAGGTTTCCATTACACAACATGATCAGTATCTAGGTTTCCATTACACAACATGATCAGTAGCTAGGTTTCCATTACACAACATGATCAGTAGCTAGGTTTCCATTACACAACATGATCAGTAGCTAGGTGTCCATTACACAACATGATCAGTAGCTAGGTTTCCATTACACAACATGATCAGTATCTAGGTTTCCATTACACAACATGATCAGTAGCTAGGTTTCCATTACACAACATGATCAGTAGCTAGGTTTCCATTACACAACATGATCAGTAGCTAGGTGTCCATTACACAACATGATCAGTAGCTAGGTTTCCATTACACAACATGATCAGTAGCTAGGTTTCCATTACACAACATGATCAGTAGCTAGGTTTCCATTACACAACATGATCAGTAGCTAGGTTTCCATTACACAACATGATCAGTATCTAGGTTTCCATTACACAACATGATCAGTAGCTAGGTTTCCATTACACAACATGATCAGTAGCTAGGTTTCCATTACACAACATGATCAGTAGCTAGGTTTCCATTACACAACATGATCAGTATCTAGGTTTCCATTACACAACATGATGAGTAGCTAGGTTTCCATTACACAACATGATCAGTAGCTAGGTGTCCATTACACAACATGATCAGTAGCTAGGTTTCCATTACACAACATGATCAGTAGCTAGGTTTCCATTACACAACATGATCAGTAGCTAGGTTTCCATTACACAACATGATCAGTAGCTAGGTTTCCATTACACAACATGATCAGTAGCTAGGTTTCCATTACACAACATGATCAGTAGCTAGGTTTCCATTACACAACATGATCAGTAGCTAGGTGTCCATTACACAACATGATCAGTATCTAGGTTTCCATTACACAACATGATCAGTATCTAGGTTTCCATTACACAACATGATCAGTATCTAGGTTTCCATTACACAACATGATCAGTATCTAGGTTTCCATTACACAACATGATCAGTAGCTAGGTTTCCATTACACAACATGATCAGTAGCTAGGTTTCCATTACACAACATGATCAGTAGCTAGGTGTCCATTACACAACATGATCAGTAGCTAGGTTTCCATTACACAACATGATCAGTATCTAGGTTTCCATTACACAACATGATCAGTAGCTAGGTTTCCATTACACAACATGATCAGTAGCTAGGTTTCCATTACACAACATGATCAGTAGCTAGGTGTCCATTACACAACATGATCAGTAGCTAGGTTTCCATTACACAACATGATCAGTAGCTAGGTTTCCATTACACAACATGATCAGTAGCTAGGTTTCCATTACACAACATGATCAGTATCTAGGTTTCCATTACACAACATGATCAGTAGCTAGGTTTCCATTACACAACATGATCAGTAGCTAGGTTTCCATTACACAACATGATCAGTAGCTAGGTTTCCATTACACAACATGATCAGTATCTAGGTTTCCATTACACAACATGATCAGTAGCTAGGTTTCCATTACACAACATGATCAGTAGCTAGGTGTCCATTACACAACATGATCAGTAGCTAGGTGTCCATTACACAACATGATCAGTAGCTAGGTTTCCATTACACAACATGATCAGTAGCTAGGTTTCCATTACACAACATGATCAGTAGCTAGGTTTCCATTACACAACATGATCAGTAGCTAGGTTTCCATTACACAACATGATCAGTAGCTAGGTTTCCATTACACAACATGATCAGTAGCTAGGTTTCCATTACACAACATGATCAGTAGCTAGGTGTCCATTACACAACATGATCAGTATCTAGGTTTCCATTACACAACATGATCAGTATCTAGGTTTCAATTACACAACATGATCAGTATCTAGGTTTCCATTACACAACATGATCAGTATCTAGGTTTCCATTACACAACATGATCAGTAGCTAGGTTTCCATTACACAACATGATCAGTAGCTAGGTTTCCATTACACAACATGATCAGTAGCTAGGTGTCCATTACACATCATGATCAGTAGCTAGGTTTCCATTACACAACATGATCAGTATCTAGGTTTCCATTACACAACATGATCAGTAGCTAGGTTTCCATTACACAACATGATCAGTAGCTAGGTTTCCATTACACAACATGATCAGTAGCTAGGTGTCCATTACACATCATGATCAGTAGCTAGGTTTCCATTACACAACATGATCAGTATCTAGGTTTCCATTACACAACATGATCAGTAGCTAGGTTTCCATTACACAACATGATCAGTAGCTAGGTTTCCATTACACAACATGATCAGTAGCTAGGTGTCCATTACACAACATGATCAGTAGCTAGGTTTCCATTACACAACATGATCAGTAGCTAGGTTTCCATTACACAACATGATCAGTAGCTAGGTTTCCATTACACAACATGATCAGTATCTAGGTTTCCATTACACAACATGATCAGTAGCTAGGTTTCCATTACACAACATGATCAGTAGCTAGGTTTCCATTACACAACATGATCAGTGCTAGGTTTCCATTACACAACATGATCAGTAGCTAGGTTTCCATTACACAACATGATCAGTAGCTAGGTTTCCATTACACAACATGATCAGTAGCTAGGTTTCCATTACACAACATGATCAGTATCTAGGTTTCCATTACACAACATGATCAGTAGCTAGGTTTCCATTACACAACATGATCAGTAGCTAGGTTTCCATTACACAACATGATCAGTAGCTAGGTGTCCATTACACAACATGATCAGTAGCTAGGTTTCCATTACACAACATGATCAGTATCTAGGTTTCCATTACACAACATGATCAGTAGCTAGGTTTCCATTACACAACATGATCAGTAGCTAGGTTTCCATTACACAACATGATCAGTAGCTAGGTGTCCATTACACAACATGATCAGTAGCTAGGTGTCCATTACACAACATGATCAGTAGCTAGGTTTCCATTACACAACATGATCAGTAGCTAGGTTTCCATTACACAACATGATCAGTAGCTAGGTTTCCATTACACAACATGATCAGTATCTAGGTTTCCATTACACAACATGATCAGTAGCTAGGTTTCCATTACACAACATGATCAGTAGCTAGGTTTCCATTACACAACATGATCAGTAGCTAGGTTTCCATTACACAACATGATCAGTATCTAGGTTTCCATTACACAACATGATGAGTAGCTAGGTTTCCATTACACAACATGATCAGTAGCTAGGTGTCCATTACACAACATGATCAGTAGCTAGGTTTCCATTACACAACATGATCAGTAGCTAGGTTTCCATTACACAACATGATCAGTAGCTAGGTTTCCATTACACAACATGATCAGTAGCTAGGTTTCCATTACACAACATGATCAGTAGCTAGGTTTCCATTACACAACATGATCAGTAGCTAGGTTTCCATTACACAACATGATCAGTAGCTAGGTGTCCATTACACAACATGATCAGTATCTAGGTTTCCATTACACAACATGATCAGTATCTAGGTTTCCATTACACAACATGATCAGTATCTAGGTTTCCATTACACAACATGATCAGTATCTAGGTTTCCATTACACAACATGATCAGTAGCTAGGTTTCCATTACACAACATGATCAGTAGCTAGGTTTCCATTACACAACATGATCAGTAGCTAGGTGTCCATTACACAACATGATCAGTAGCTAGGTTTCCATTACACAACATGATCAGTATCTAGGTTTCCATTACACAACATGATCAGTAGCTAGGTTTCCATTACACAACATGATCAGTAGCTAGGTTTCCATTACACAACATGATCAGTAGCTAGGTGTCCATTACACAACATGATCAGTAGCTAGGTTTCCATTACACAACATGATCAGTAGCTAGGTTTCCATTACACAACATGATCAGTAGCTAGGTTTCCATTACACAACATGATCAGTATCTAGGTTTCCATTACACAACATGATCAGTAGCTAGGTTTCCATTACACAACATGATCAGTAGCTAGGTTTCCATTACACAACATGATCAGTAGCTAGGTTTCCATTACACAACATGATCAGTATCTAGGTTTCCATTACACAACATGATCAGTAGCTAGGTTTCCATTACACAACATGATCAGTAGCTAGGTGTCCATTACACAACATGATCAGTAGCTAGGTGTCCATTACACAACATGATCAGTAGCTAGGTTTCCATTACACAACATGATCAGTAGCTAGGTTTCCATTACACAACATGATCAGTAGCTAGGTTTCCATTACACAACATGATCAGTAGCTAGGTTTCCATTACACAACATGATCAGTAGCTAGGTTTCCATTACACAACATGATCAGTAGCTAGGTTTCCATTACACAACATGATCAGTAGCTAGGTGTCCATTACACAACATGATCAGTATCTAGGTTTCCATTACACAACATGATCAGTATCTAGGTTTCCATTACACAACATGATCAGTATCTAGGTTTCCATTACACAACATGATCAGTATCTAGGTTTCCATTACACAACATGATCAGTAGCTAGGTTTCCATTACACAACATGATCAGTAGCTAGGTTTCCATTACACAACATGATCAGTAGCTAGGTGTCCATTACACAACATGATCAGTAGCTAGGTTTCCATTACACAACATGATCAGTATCTAGGTTTCCATTACACAACATGATCAGTAGCTAGGTTTCCATTACACAACATGATCAGTAGCTAGGTTTCCATTACACAACATGATCAGTAGCTAGATGTCCATTACACAACATGATCAGTAGCTAGGTTTCCATTACACAACATGATCAGTAGCTAGGTTTCCATTACACAACATGATCAGTAGCTAGGTTTCCATTACACAACATGATCAGTATCTAGGTTTCCATTACACAACATGATCAGTAGCTAGGTTTCCATTACACAACATGATCAGTAGCTAGGTTTCCATTACACAACATGATCAGTGCTAGGTTTCCATTACACAACATGATCAGTAGCTAGGTTTCCATTACACAACATGATCAGTAGCTAGGTTTCCATTACACAACATGATCAGTAGCTAGGTTTCCATTACACAACATGATCAGTATCTAGGTTTCCATTACACAACATGATCAGTAGCTAGGTTTCCATTACACAACATGATCAGTAGCTAGGTTTCCATTACACAACATGATCAGTAGCTAGGTGTCCATTACACAACATGATCAGTAGCTAGGTTTCCATTACACAACATGATCAGTATCTAGGTTTCCATTACACAACATGATCAGTAGCTAGGTTTCCATTACACAACATGATCAGTAGCTAGGTTTCCATTACACAACATGATCAGTAGCTAGGTGTCCATTACACAACATGATCAGTAGCTAGGTGTCCATTACACAACATGATCAGTAGCTAGGTTTCCATTACACAACATGATCAGTAGCTAGGTTTCCATTACACAACATGATCAGTAGCTAGGTTTCCATTACACAACATGATCAGTATCTAGGTTTCCATTACACAACATGATCAGTAGCTAGGTTTCCATTACACAACATGATCAGTAGCTAGGTTTCCATTACACAACATGATCAGTAGCTAGGTTTCCATTACACAACATGATCAGTATCTAGGTTTCCATTACACAACATGATGAGTAGCTAGGTTTCCATTACACAACATGATCAGTAGCTAGGTGTCCATTACACAACATGATGAGTAGCTAGGTTTCCATTACACAACATGATCAGTAGCTAGGTTTCCATTACACAACATGATCAGTAGCTAGGTTTCCATTACACAACATGATCAGTAGCTAGGTTTCCATTACACAACATGATCAGTAGCTAGGTTTCCATTACACAACATGATCAGTAGCTAGGTTTCCATTACACAACATGATCAGTAGCTAGGTGTCCATTACACAACATGATCAGTATCTAGGTTTCCATTACACAACATGATCAGTATCTAGGTTTCCATTACACAACATGATCAGTATCTAGGTTTCCATTACACAACATGATCAGTATCTAGGTTTCCATTACACAACATGATCAGTAGCTAGGTTTCCATTACACAACATGATCAGTAGCTAGGTTTCCATTACACAACATGATCAGTAGCTAGGTGTCCATTACACAACATGATCAGTAGCTAGGTTTCCATTACACAACATGATCAGTATCTAGGTTTCCATTACACAACATGATCAGTAGCTAGGTTTCCATTACACAACATGATCAGTAGCTAGGTTTCCATTACACAACATGATCAGTAGCTAGGTGTCCATTACACAACATGATCAGTAGCTAGGTTTCCATTACACAACATGATCAGTAGCTAGGTTTCCATTACACAACATGATCAGTAGCTAGGTTTCCATTACACAACATGATCAGTATCTAGGTTTCCATTACACAACATGATCAGTAGCTAGGTTTCCATTACACAACATGATCAGTAGCTAGGTTTCCATTACACAACATGATCAGTAGCTAGGTTTCCATTACACAACATGATCAGTATCTAGGTTTCCATTACACAACATGATCAGTAGCTAGGTTTCCATTACACAACATGATCAGTAGCTAGGTGTCCATTACACAACATGATCAGTAGCTAGGTGTCCATTACACAACATGATCAGTAGCTAGGTTTCCATTACACAACATGATCAGTAGCTAGGTTTCCATTACACAACATGATCAGTAGCTAGGTTTCCATTACACAACATGATCAGTAGCTAGGTTTCCATTACACAACATGATCAGTAGCTAGGTTGCCATTACACAACATGATCAGTAGCTAGGTTTCCATTACACAACATGATCAGTAGCTAGGTTTCCATTACACAACATGATCAGTAGCTATGTTTCCATTAAACAACATGATCAGTATCTAGGTTTCCATTACACAACATGATCAGTAGCTAGGTGTCCATTACACAACATGATCAGTAGCTATGTTTCCATTACACAACATGATCAGTAGCTAGGTGTCCATTACACAACATGATCAGTAGCTAGGTTTCCATTACACAACATGATCAGTAGCTAGGTTTCCATTACACAACATGATCAGTAGCTAGGTTTCCATTACACAACATGATCAGTAGCTAGATGTCCATTACACAACATGATCAGTAGCTAGGTGTCCATTACACAACATGATCAGGAGCTAGGTTTCCATTACACAACATGATCAGTATCTAGGTTTCCATTACACAACATGATCAGTAGCTAGGTTTCCATTACATAACATGATCAATAGCTAGGTTTCCATTACACAACATGATCAGTAGCTAGGTTTCCATTACACAACATGATCAGTATCTAGGTTTCCATTACACAACATGATCAGTAGCTAGGTTTCCATTACACAACATGATGAGTAGCTAGGTTTCCATTACACAACATGATCAGTATCTAGGTTTCCATTACACAACATGATCAGTAGCTAGGTTTCCATTACACAACATGATCAGTAGCTAGGTGTCCATTACACAACATGATCAGTAGCTAGGTGTCCATTACACAACATGATCAGTAGCTAGGTGTCCATTACACAACATGATCAGTAGCTAGGTGTCCATTACACAACATGATCAGTAGCTAGGTGTCCATTACACAACATGATCAGTAGCTAGGTTTCCATTACACAACATGATCAGTAGCTAGGTTTCCATTACACAACATGATCAGTAGCTAGGTTTCCATTACACAACATGATCAGTAGCTAGGTTTCCATTACACAACATGATCAGTAGCTAGGTTTCCATTACACAACATGATCAGTATCTAGGTTTCCATTACACAACATGATCAGTAGCTAGGTTTCCATTACACAACATGATCAGTATCTAGGTTTCCATTACACAACATGATCAGTAGCTAGGTTTCCATTACACAACATGATCAGTAACTAGGTTTCCATTACACAACATGATCAGTAGCTAGGTTTCCATTACACAACATGATCAGTAGCTAGGTTTCCATTACACAACATGATCAGTAGCTAGGTTTCCATTACACAACATGATCAGTAGCTAGGTTTCCATTACACAACATGATCAGTAGCTAGGTTTCCATTACACAACATGATCAGTAGCTAGGTGTCCATTACACAACATGATCAGTAGCTAGGTGTCCATTACACAACATGATCAGTAGCTAGGTTTCCATTACACAACATGATCAGTAGCTAGGTTTCCATTACACAACATGATCAGTAGCTAGGTTTCCATTACACAACATGATCAGTATCTAGGTTTCCATTACACAACATGATCAGTAGCTAGGTTTCCATTACACAACATGATCAGTAGCTAGGTTTCCATTACACAACATGATCAGTAGCTAGGTTTCCATTACACAACATGATCAGTAGCTAGGTGTCCATTACACAACATGATCAGTAGCTAGGTTTCCATTACACAACATGATCAGTAGCTAGGTGTCCATTACACAACATGATCAGTAGCTAGGTGTCCATTACACAACATGATCAGTAGCTAGGTTTCCATTACACAACATGATCAGTAGCTAGGTTTCCATTACACAACATGATCAGTAGCTAGGTTTCCATTACACAACATGATCAGTATCTAGGTTTCCATTACACAACATGATCAGTAGCTAGGTTTCCATTACACAACATGATCAGTAGCTAGGTTTCCATTACACAACATGATCAGTAGCTAGGTTTCCATTACACAACATGATCAGTAGCTAGGTTTCCATTACACAACATGATCAGTAGCTAGGTTTCCATTAAACAACATGATCAGTAGCTAGGTTTCCATTACACAACATGATCAGTAGCTAGGTGTCCATTACACAACATGATCAGTAGCTAGGTGTCCATTACACAACATGATCAGTAGCTAGGTGTCCATTACACAACATGATCAGTAGCTAGGTGTCCATTACACAACATGATCAGTAGCTAGGTTTCCATTACACAACATGATCAGTAGCTAGGTTTCCATTACACAACATGATCAGTAGCTAGGTTTCCATTACACAACATGATCAGTAGCTAGGTTTCCATTACACAACATGATCAGTAGCTAGGTTTCCATTACACAACATGATCAGTAGCTAGGTTTCCATTACACAACATGATCAGTAGCTAGGTGTCCATTACACAACATGATCAGTAGCTAGGTGTCCATTACACAACATGATCAGTAGCTAGGTTTCCATTACACAACATGATCAGTAGCTAGGTTTCCATTACACAACATGATCAGTAGCTAGGTTTCCATTACACAACATGATCAGTATCTAGGTTTCCATTACACAACATGATCAGTAGCTAGGTTTCCATTACACAACATGATCAGTAGCTAGGTTTCCATTACACAACATGATCAGTAGCTAGGTTTCCATTACACAACATGATCAGTAGCTAGGTTTCCATTACACAACATGATCAGTAGCTAGGTTTCCATTAAACAACATGATCAGTATCTAGGTTTCCATTACACAACATGATCAGTAGCTAGGTGTCCATTACACAACATGATCAGTAGCTAGGTTTCCATTACACAACATGATCAGTAGCTAGTTGTCCATTACATAACATGATCAGTAGCTAGGTTTCCATTACACAACATGATCAGTATCTAGGTTTCCATTACACAACATGATCAGTATCTAGGTTTCCATTACACAACATGATCAGTAGCTAGGTTTCCATTACACAACACGATCAGTATCTAGGTTTCCATTACACAACACGATCAATAGCTAGGTTTCCATTACACAACATGATCAGTAGCTAGGTTTCCATTACACAACATGATCAGTAGCTAGGTTTCCATTACACAACATGATCAGTAGCTAGGTTTCCATTACACGACATGATCAGTAGCTAGGTTTCCATTACACGACATGATCAGTAGCTAGGTTTCCATTACACGACATGATCAGTAGCTAGGTTTCCATTACACAACATGATCAGTAGCTAGGTGTCCATTACACAACATGATCAGTAGCTAGGTTTCCATTACACAACATGATCAGTAGCTAGGTTTCCATTACACAACATGATCAGTAGCTAGGTTTCCATTACACAACATGATCAGTAGCTAGGTTTCCATTACACAACATGATCAGTAGCTAGGTTTCCATTACACAACATGATCAGTAGCTAGGTGTCCATTACACAACATGATCAGTAGCTAGGTGTCCATTACACAACATGATCAGTAGCTAGGTTTCCATTACACAACATGATCAGTAGCTAGGTTTCCATTACACAACATGATCAGTAGCTAGGTTTCCATTACACAACATGATCAGTATCTAGGTTTCCATTACACAACATGATCAGTAGCTAGGTTTCCATTACACAACATGATCAGTAGCTAGGTTTCCATTACACAACATGATCAGTAGCTAGGTTTCCATTACACAACATGATCAGTATCTAGGTTTCCATTACACAACATGATCAGTAGCTAGGTTTCCATTACACAACATGATCAGTAGCTAGGTGTCCATTACACAACATGATCAGTAGCTAGGTGTCCATTACACAACATGATCAGTAGCTAGGTTTCCATTACACAACATGATCAGTAGCTAGGTTTCCATTACACAACATGATCAGTAGCTAGGTTTCCATTACACAACATGATCAGTATCTAGGTTTCCATTACACAACATGATCAGTATCTAGGTTTCCATTACACAACATGATCAGTAGCTAGGTTTCCATTACACAACATGATCAGTAGCTAGGTTTCCATTACACAACATGATCAGTAGCTAGGTTTCCATTACACAACATGATCAGTAGCTAGGTTTCCATTAAACAACATGATCAGTATCTAGGTTTCCATTACACAACATGATCAGTAGCTAGGTGTCCATTACACAACATGATCAGTAGCTAGGTTTCCATTACACAACATGATCAGTAGCTAGGTGTCCATTACACAACATGATCAGTAGCTAGGTGTCCATTACACAACATGATCAGTAGCTAGGTTTCCATTACACAACATGATCAGTAGCTAGGTTTCCATTACACAACATGATCAGTAGCTAGGTTTCCATTACACAACATGATCAGTAGCTAGGTTTCCATTACACAACATGATCAGTAGCTAGGTTTCCATTACACAACATGATCAGTAGCTAGGTTTCCATTACACAACATGATCAGTAGCTAGGTGTCCATTACACAACATGATCAGTAGCTAGGTTTCCATTACACAACATGATCAGTAGCTAGGTTTCCATTACACAACATGATCAGTAGCTAGGTTTCCATTACACAACATGATCAGTAGCTAGGTTTCCATTACACAACATGATCAGTATCTAGGTTTCCATTACACAACATGATCAGTAGCTAGGTTTCCATTACACAACATGATCAGTAGCTAGGTTTCCATTACACAACATGATCAGTAGCTAGGTTTCCATTACACAACATGATCAGTAGCTAGGTTTCCATTAAACAACATGATCAGTATCTAGGTTTCCATTACACAACATGATCAGTAGCTAGGTGTCCATTACACAACATGATCAGTAGCTAGGTTTCCATTACACAACATGATCAGTAGCTAGGTGTCCATTACATAACATGATCAGTAGCTAGGTTTCCATTACACAACATGATCAGTATCTAGGTTTCCATTACACAACATGATCAGTATCTAGGTTTCCATTACACAACATGATCAGTAGCTAGGTGTCCATTACATAACATGATCAGTAGCTAGGTTTCCATTACACAACATGATCAGTATCTAGGTTTCCATTACACAACATGATCAGTATCTAGGTTTCCATTACACAACACGATCATTAGCTAGGTTTCCATTACACAACATGATCAGTAGCTAGGTTTCCATTACACAACATGATCAGTAGCTAGGTTTCCATTACACAACATGATCAGTAGCTAGGTTTCCATTACACGACATGATCAGTAGCTAGGTTTCCATTACACGACATGATCAGTAGCTAGGTTTCCATTACACGACATGATCAGTAGCTAGGTTTCCATTACACGACATGATCAGTAGCTAGGTGTCCATTACACAACATGATCAGTAGCTAGGTTTCCATTACACAACATGATCAGTAGCTAGGTTTCCATTACACAACATGATCAGTAGCTAGGTTTCCATTACACAACATGATCAGTAGCTAGGTTTCCATTACACAACATGATCAGTAGCTAGGTTTCCATTACACAACATGATCAGGAGCTAGGTGTCCATTACACAACATGATCAGTAGCTAGGTTTCCATTACACAACATGATCAGTATCTAGGTTTCCATTACACAACATGATCAGTAGCTAGGTTTCCATTACACAACATGATCAGTAGCTAGGTTTCCATTACACAACATGATCAGTATCTAGGTTTCCATTACACAACATGATCAGTAGCTAGGTTTCCATTACACAACATGATCAGTAGCTAGGTTTCCATTACACAACATGATCAGTAGCTAGGTTTCCATTACACAACATGATCAGTATCTAGGTTTCCATTACACAACATGATCAGTAGCTAGGTTTCCATTACACAACATGATCAGTAGCTAGGTGTCCATTACACAACATGATCAGTAGCTAGGTGTCCATTACACAACATGATCAGTAGCTAGGTTTCCATTACACAACATGATCAGTAGCTAGGTTTCCATTACACAACATGATCAGTAGCTAGGTTTCCATTACACAACATGATCAGTATCTAGGTTTCCATTACACAACATGATCAGTAGCTAGGTGTCCATTACACAACATGATCAGTAGCTAGGTTTCCATTACACAACATGATCAGTAGCTAGGTTTCCATTACACAACATGATCAGTAGCTAGGTTTCCATTACACAACATGATCAGTATCTAGGTTTCCATTACACAACATGATCAGTAGCTAGGTTTCCATTACACAACATGATCAGTAGCTAGGTTTCCATTACACAACATGATCAGTAGCTAGGTTTCCATTACACAACATGATCAGTAGCTAGGTTTCCATTACACAACATGATCAGTAGCTAGGTTTCCATTAAACAACATGATCAGTAGCTAGGTTTCCATTACACAACATGATCAGTAGCTAGGTTTCCATTACACAACATGATCAGTAGCTAGGTTTCCATTACACAACATGATCAGTAGCTAGGTTTCCATTACACAACATGATCAGTAGCTAGGTTTCCATTACACAACATGATCAGTAGCTAGGTGTCCATTACACAACATGATCAGTAGCTAGGTTTCCATTACACAACATGATCAGTAGCTAGGTTTCCATTACACAACATGATCAGTAGCTAGGTTTCCATTACACAACATGATCAGTAGCTAGGTTTCCATTACACAACATGATCAGTATCTAGGTTTCCATTACACAACATGATCAGTAGCTAGGTTTCCATTACACAACATGATCAGTAGCTAGGTTTCCATTACACAACATGATCAGTAGCTAGGTTTCCATTAAACAACATGATCAGTAGCTAGGTTTCCATTACACAACATGATCAGTAGCTAGGTTTCCATTACACAACATGAACAGAAGCTAGGTTTCCATTACACAACATGATCAGTAGCTAGGTTTCCATTACACAACATGATCAGTAGCTAGGTTTCCATTACACAACATGATCAGTAGCTAGGTTTCCATTACACAACATGATCAGTAGCTAGGTTTCCATTACACAACATGATCAGTAGCTAGGTGTCCATTACACAACATGATCAGTAGCTAGGTGTCCATTACACAACATGATCAGTAGCTAGGTTTCCATTACACAACATGATCAGTAGCTAGGTTTCCATTACACAACATGATCAGTAGCTAGGTTTCCATTACACAACATGATCAGTATCTAGGTTTCCATTACACAACATGATCAGTAGCTAGGTTTCCATTACACAACATGATCAGTAGCTAGGTTTCCATTACACAACATGATCAGTAGCTAGGTTTCCATTACACAACATGATCAGTAGCTAGGTTTCCATTAAACAACATGATCAGTATCTAGGTTTCCATTACACAACATGATCAGTAGCTAGGTGTCCATTACACAACATGATCAGTAGCTAGGTTTCCATTACACAACATGATCAGTAGCTAGGTGTCCATTACATAACATGATCAGTAGCTAGGTTTCCATTACACAACATGATCAGTATCTAGGTTTCCATTACACAACATGATCAGTATCTAGGTTTCCATTACACAACATGATCAGTAGCTAGGTGTCCATTACATAACATGATCAGTAGCTAGGTTTCCATTACACAACATGATCAGTATCTAGGTTTCCATTACACAACATGATCAGTATCTAGGTTTCCATTACACAACACGATCATTAGCTAGGTTTCCATTACACAACATGATCAGTAGCTAGGTTTCCATTACACAACATGATCAGTAGCTAGGTTTCCATTACACAACATGATCAGTAGCTAGGTTTCCATTACACGACATGATCAGTAGCTAGGTTTCCATTACACGACATGATCAGTAGCTAGGTTTCCATTACACGACATGATCAGTAGCTAGGTTTCCATTACACGACATGATCAGTAGCTAGGTGTCCATTACACAACATGATCAGTAGCTAGGTTTCCATTACACAACATGATCAGTAGCTAGGTTTCCATTACACAACATGATCAGTAGCTAGGTTTCCATTACACAACATGATCAGTAGCTAGGTTTCCATTACACAACATGATCAGTAGCTAGGTGTCCATTACACAACATGATCAGGAGCTAGGTGTCCATTACACAACATGATCAGGAGCTAGGTTTCCATTACACAACATGATCAGTATCTAGGTTTCCATTACACAACATGATCAGTAGCTAGGTTTCCATTACACAACATGATCAGTAGCTAGGTTTCCATTACACAACATGATCAGTATCTAGGTTTCCATTACACAACATGATCAGTAGCTAGGTTTCCATTACACAACATGATCAGTAGCTAGGTTTCCATTACACAACATGATCAGTAGCTAGGTTTCCATTACACAACATGATCAGTATCTAGGTTTCCATTACACAACATGATCAGTAGCTAGGTTTCCATTACACAACATGATCAGTAGCTAGGTGTCCATTACACAACATGATCAGTAGCTAGGTGTCCATTACACAACATGATCAGTAGCTAGGTTTCCATTACACAACATGATCAGTAGCTAGGTTTCCATTACACAACATGATCAGTAGCTAGGTTTCCATTACACAACATGATCAGTATCTAGGTTTCCATTACACAACATGATCAGTAGCTAGGTGTCCATTACACAACATGATCAGTAGCTAGGTTTCCATTACACAACATGATCAGTAGCTAGGTTTCCATTACACAACATGATCAGTAGCTAGGTTTCCATTACACAACATGATCAGTATCTAGGTTTCCATTACACAACATGATCAGTAGCTAGGTTTCCATTACACAACATGATCAGTAGCTAGGTTTCCATTACACAACATGATCAGTAGCTAGGTTTCCATTACACAACATGATCAGTAGCTAGGTTTCCATTACACAACATGATCAGTAGCTAGGTTTCCATTAAACAACATGATCAGTAGCTAGGTTTCCATTACACAACATGATCAGTAGCTAGGTTTCCATTACACAACATGATCAGTAGCTAGGTTTCCATTACACAACATGATCAGTAGCTAGGTTTCCATTACACAACATGATCAGTAGCTAGGTTTCCATTACACACCATGATCAGTAGCTAGGTGTCCATTACACAACATGATCAGTAGCTAGGTTTCCATTACACAACATGATCAGTAGCTAGGTTTCCATTACACAACATGATCAGTAGCTAGGTTTCCATTACACAACATGATCAGTAGCTAGGTTTCCATTACACAACATGATCAGTATCTAGGTTTCCATTACACAACATGATCAGTAGCTAGGTTTCCATTACACAACATGATCAGTAGCTAGGTTTCCATTACACAACATGATCAGTAGCTAGGTTTCCATTAAACAACATGATCAGTAGCTAGGTTTCCATTACACAACATGATCAGTATCTAGGTTTCCATTACACAACATGAACAGAAGCTAGGTTTCCATTACACAACATGATCAGTAGCTAGGTTTCCATTACACAACATGATCAGTATCTAGGTTTCCATTACACAACATGATCAGTATCTAGGTTTCCATTACACAACATGAACAGTAGCTAGGTTTCCATTACACAACATGATCAGTAGCTAGGTTTCCATTACACAACATGATCAGTATCTAGGTTTCCATTACACAACATGATCAGTAGCTAGGTTTCCATTACACAACATGATCAGTATCTAGGTTTCCATTACACAACATGATCAGTAGCTAGGTTTCCATTACACAACATGATCAGTATCTAGGTTTCCATTACACAACATGATCAGTAGCTAGGTTTCCATTACACAACATGATCAGTAGCTAGGTTTCCATTACACAACATGATCAGTAGCTAGGTTTCAATTACACAACATGATCAGTATCTAGGTTTCCATTACACAACATGATCAGTAGCTAGGTTTCCATTACACAACATGATCAGTATCTAGGTTTCCATTACACAACATGATCAGTAGCTAGGTTTCCATTACACAACATGATCAGTAGCTACGTGTCCATTACACAACATGATCAGTAGCTAGGTTTCCATTACACAACATGATCAGTAGCTAGGTTTCCATTACACAACATGATCAGTAGCTAGGTTTCCATTACACAACATGATCAGTAGCTAGGTTTCCATTACACAACATGATCAGTAGCTAGGTTTCCATTACACAACAAGATCAGTAGCTAGGTTTCCATTACACAACATGATCAGTAGCTAGGTGTCCATTACACAACATGATCAGTATCTAGGTTTCCATTACACAACATGATCAGTAGCTAGGTTTCCATTACACAACATGATCAGTATCTAGGTTTCCATTACACAACATGATCAGTAGCTAGGTTTCCATTACACAACATGATCAGTAGCTAGGTTTCCATTACACAACATGATCAGTAGCTAGGTTTCCATTACACAACATGATCAGTAGCTAGGTTTCCATTACACAACATGATCAGTAGCTAGGTTTCCATTACACAACATGATCAGTAGCTAGGTTTCCATTAAACAACATGATCAGTAGCTAGGTTTCCATTACACAACATGATCAGTATCTAGGTTTCCATTACACAACATGAACAGAAGCTAGGTTTCCATTACACAACATGATCAGTAGCTAGGTTTCCATTACACAACATGATCAGTAGCTAGGTTTCCATTACACAACATGATCAGTAGCTAGGTTTCCATTACACAACATGATCAGTATCTAGGTTTCCATTACACAACATGATCAGTAGCTAGGTTTCCATTACACAACATGATCAGTAGCTAGGTTTCCATTACACAACATGATCACTATCTAGGTTTCCATTACACAACATGATCAGTAGCTAGGTTTCCATTACACAACATGATCAGTAGCTAGGTTTCCATTACACAACATGATCAGTAGCTAGGTTTCCATTACACAACATGATCAGTAGCTAGGTGTCCATTACACAACATGATCAGTAGCTAGGTTTCCATTACACAACATGATCAGTAGCTAGGTTTCTATTACACAACATGATCAGTAGCTAGGTTTCCATTACACAACATGATCAGTAGCTAGGTTTCCATTACACAACATGATCAGTAGCTAGGTTTCCATTACACAACATGATCAGTAGCTAGGTTTCCATTACACAACATGATCAGTATCTAGGTTTCCATTACACAACATGATCAGTAGCTAGGTTTCCATTACACAACATGATCAGTAGCTAGGTTTCCATTACACAACATGATCAGTAGCTAGGTTTCCATTAAACAACATAATCAGTAGCTAGGTTTCCATTACACAACATGATCAGTAGCTAGGTTTCCATTACACAACATGATCAGTAGCTAGGTTTCTATTACACAACATGATCAGTAGCTAGGTTTCCATTACACAACATGATCAGTAGCTAGGTTTCCATTACACAACATGATCAGTAGCTAGGTTTCCATTACACAACATGATCAGTAGCTAGGTTTCCATTACACAACATGATCAGTAGCTAGGTTTCCATTACACAACATGATCAGTAGCTAGGTTTCCATTACACAACATGATCAGTAGCTAGGTTTCCATTACACAACATGATCAGTAGCTAGGTTTCCATTAAACAACATGATCAGTAGCTAGGTTTCCATTACACAACATGTTCAGAAGCTAGGTTTCCATTACACAACATGATCAGTAGCTAGGTTTCCATTACACAACATGATCAGTAGCTAGGTTTCCATTACACAACATGATCAGTAGCTAGGTTTCCATTACACAACATGATCAGTAGCTAGGTTTCCATTACACACCATGATCAGTAGCTAGGTGTCCATTACACAACATGATCAGTAGCTAGGTTTCCATTACACAACATGATCAGTAGCTAGGTTTCCATTACACAACATGATCAGTATCTAGGTTTCCATTACACAACATGATCAGTAGCTAGGTTTCCATTACACAGCATGATCAGTAGCTAGGTTTCCATTACACAACATGATCAGTAGCTAGGTTTCCATTAAACAACATGATCAGTAGCTAGGTTTCCATTACACAACATGATCAGTAGCTAGGTTTCCATTACACAACATGATCAGTAGCTAGGTTTCCATTACACAACATGATCAGTAGCTAGGTTTCCATTACACAACATGATCAGTAGCTAGGTTTCCATTACACAACATGATCAGTAGCTAGGTGTCCATTACACAACATGATCAGTAGCTAGGTTTCCATTACACAACATGATCAGTAGCTAGGTTTCCATTACACAACATGATCAGTATCTATGTTTCCATTACACAACATGATCAGTAGCTAGGTTTCCATTACACAACATGATCAGTAGCTAGGTTTCCATTACACAACATGATCAGTAGCTAGGTTTCCATTACACAACATGATCAGTAGCTAGGTTTCCATTACACAACATGATCAGTAGCTAGGTGTCCATTACACAACATGATCAGGAGCTAGGTTTCCATTACACAACATGATCAGTATCTAGGTTTCCATTACACAACATGATCAGTAGCTAGGTTTCCATTACACAACATGATCAGTAGCTAGGTTTCCATTACACAACATGATCAGTATCTAGGTTTCCATTACACAACATGATCAGTAGCTAGGTTTCCATTACACAACATGATCAGTAGCTAGGTTTCCATTACACAACATGATCAGTAGCTAGGTTTCCATTACACAACATGATCAGTATCTAGGTTTCCATTACACAACATGATCAGTAGCTAGGTTTCCATTACACAACATGATCAGTAGCTAGGTGTCCATTACACAACATGATCAGTAGCTAGGTGTCCATTACACAACATGATCAGTAGCTAGGTTTCCATTACACAACATGATCAGTAGCTAGGTTTCCATTACACAACATGATCAGTAGCTAGGTTTCCATTACACAACATGATCAGTATCTAGGTGTCCATTACACAACATGATCAGGAGCTAGGTTTCCATTACACAACATGATCAGTATCTAGGTTTCCATTACACAACATGATCAGTAGCTAGGTTTCCATTACACAACATGATCAGTAGCTAGGTTTCCATTACACAACATGATCAGTAGCTAGGTTTCATTACACAACATGATCAGTAGCTAGGTTTCCATTACACAACATGATCAGTAGCTAGGTTTCCATTACACAACATGATCAGTAGCTAGGTTTCCATTACACAACATGATCAGTAGCTAGGTTTCCATTACACAACATGATCAGTAGCTAGGTTTCCATTACACAACATGATCAGTAGCTAGGTGTCCATTACACAACATGATCAGTAGCTAGGTGTCCATTACACAACATGATCAGTAGCTAGGTTTCCATTACACAACATGATCAGTAGCTAGGTTTCCATTACACAACATGATCAGTAGCTAGGTTTCCATTACACAACATGATCAGTATCTAGGTTTCCATTACACAACATGATCAGTAGCTAGGTTTCCATTACACAACATGATCAGTAGCTAGGTTTCCATTACACAACATGATCAGTAGCTAGGTTTCCATTACACAACATGATCAGTAGCTAGGTTTCCATTACACAACATGATCAGTATCTAGGTTTCCATTACACAACATGATCAGTAGCTAGGTTTCCATTACACAACATGATCAGTAGCTAGGTTTCCATTACACAACATGATCAGTAGCTAGGTTTCCATTACACAACATGATCAGTAGCTAGGTTTCCATTACACAACATGATCAGTAGCTAGGTTTCCATTAAACAACATGATCAGTAGCTAGGTTTCCATTACACAACATGATCAGTAGCTAGGTTTCCATTACACAACATGATCAGTAGCTAGGTTTCCATTACACAACATGATCAGTAGCTAGGTTTCCATTACACAACATGATCAGTAGCTAGGTTTCCATTACACAACATGATCAGTAGCTAGGTGTCCATTACACAACATGATCAGTAGCTAGGTTTCCATTACACAACATGATCAGTAGCTAGGTTTCCATTACACAACATGATCAGTAGCTAGGTTTCCATTACACAACATGATCAGTAGCTAGGTTTCCATTACACAACATGATCAGTATCTAGGTTTCCATTACACAACATGATCAGTAGCTAGGTTTCCATTACACAACATGATCAGTAGCTAGGTTTCCATTACACAACATGATCAGTAGCTAGGTTTCCATTAAACAACATGATCAGTAGCTAGGTTTCCATTACACAACATGATCAGTATCTAGGTTTCCATTACACAACATGAACAGAAGCTAGGTTTCCATTACACAACATGATCAGTAGCTAGGTTTCCATTACACAACATGATCAGTATCTAGGTTTCCATTACACAACATGATCAGTATCTAGGTTTCCATTACACAACATGAACAGTAGCTAGGTTTCCATTACACAACATGATCAGTAGCTAGGTTTCCATTACACAACATGATCAGTATCTAGGTTTCCATTACACAACATGATCAGTAGCTAGGTTTCCATTACACAACATGATCAGTATCTAGGTTTCCATTACACAACATGATCAGTAGCTAGGTTTCCATTACACAACATGATCAGTATCTAGGTTTCCATTACACAACATGATCAGTAGCTAGGTTTCCATTACACAACATGATCAGTAGCTAGGTTTCCATTACACAACATGATCAGTAGCTAGGTTTCATTACACAACATGATCAGTATCTAGGTTTCCATTACACAACATGATCAGTAGCTAGGTTTCCATTACACAACATGATCAGTATCTAGGTTTCCATTACACAACATGATCAGTAGCTAGGTTTCCATTACACAACATGATCAGTAGCTAGGTGTCCATTACACAACATGATCAGTAGCTAGGTTTCCATTACACAACATGATCAGTAGCTAGGTTTCCATTACACAACATGATCAGTAGCTAGGTTTCCATTACACAACATGATCAGTAGCTAGGTTTCCATTACACAACATGATCAGTAGCTAGGTTTCCATTACACAACAAGATCAGTAGCTAGGTTTCCATTACACAACATGATCAGTAGCTAGGTTCCATTACACAACATGATCAGTATCTAGGTTTCCATTACACAACATGATCAGTAGCTAGGTTTCCATTACACAACATGATCAGTATCTAGGTTTCCATTACACAACATGATCAGTAGCTAGGTTTCCATTACACAACATGATCAGTAGCTAGGTTTCCATTACACAACATGATCAGTAGCTAGGTTTCCATTACACAACATGATCAGTAGCTAGGTTTCCATTACACAACATGATCAGTAGCTAGGTTTCCATTACACAACATGATCAGTAGCTAGGTTTCCATTAAACAACATGATCAGTAGCTAGGTTTCCATTACACAACATGATCAGTATCTAGGTTTCCATTACACAACATGAACAGAAGCTAGGTTTCCATTACACAACATGATCAGTAGCTAGGTTTCCATTACACAACATGATCAGTAGCTAGGTTTCCATTACACAACATGATCAGTAGCTAGGTTTCCATTACACAACATGATCAGTATCTAGGTTTCCATTACACAACATGATCAGTAGCTAGGTTTCCATTACACAACATGATCAGTAGCTAGGTTTCCATTACACAACATGATCAGTATCTAGGTTTCCATTACACAACATGATCAGTAGCTAGGTTTCCATTACACAACATGATCAGTAGCTAGGTTTCCATTACACAACATGATCAGTAGCTAGGTTTCCATTACACAACATGATCAGTAGCTAGGTGTCCATTACACAACATGATCAGTAGCTAGGTTTCCATTACACAACATGATCAGTAGCTAGGTTTCTATTACACAACATGATCAGTAGCTAGGTTTCCATTACACAACATGATCAGTAGCTAGGTTTCCATTACACAACATGATCAGTAGCTAGGTTTCCATTACACAACATGATCAGTAGCTAGGTTTCCATTACACAACATGATCAGTATCTAGGTTTCCATTACACAACATGATCAGTAGCTAGGTTTCCATTACACAACATGATCAGTAGCTAGGTTTCCATTACACAACATGATCAGTAGCTAGGTTTCCATTAAACAACATAATCAGTAGCTAGGTTTCCATTACACAACATGATCAGTAGCTAGGTTTCCATTACACAACATGATCAGTAGCTAGGTTTCTATTACACAACATGATCAGTAGCTAGGTTTCCATTACACAACATGATCAGTAGCTAGGTTTCCATTACACAACATGATCAGTAGCTAGGTTTCCATTACACAACATGATCAGTAGCTAGGTTTCCATTACACAACATGATCAGTAGCTAGGTTTCCATTACACAACATGATCAGTAGCTAGGTTTCCATTACACAACATGATCAGTAGCTAGGTTTCCATTACACAACATGATCAGTAGCTAGGTTTCCATTAAACAACATGATCAGTAGCTAGGTTTCCATTACACAACATGTTCAGAAGCTAGGTTTCCATTACACAACATGATCAGTAGCTAGGTTTCCATTACACAACATGATCAGTAGCTAGGTTTCCATTACACAACATGATCAGTAGCTAGGTTTCCATTACACAACATGATCAGTAGCTAGGTTTCCATTACACACCATGATCAGTAGCTAGGTGTCCATTACACAACATGATCAGTAGCTAGGTTTCCATTACACAACATGATCAGTAGCTAGGTTTCCATTACACAACATGATCAGTATCTAGGTTTCCATTACACAACATGATCAGTAGCTAGGTTTCCATTACACAACATGATCAGTAGCTAGGTTTCCATTACACAACATGATCAGTAGCTAGGTTTCCATTAAACAACATGATCAGTAGCTAGGTTTCCATTACACAACATGATCAGTAGCTAGGTTTCCATTACACAACATGATCAGTAGCTAGGTTTCCATTACACAACATGATCAGTAGCTAGGTTTCCATTACACAACATGATCAGTAGCTAGGTTTCCATTACACAACATGATCAGTAGCTAGGTTTCCATTACACAACATGATCAGTAGCTAGGTTTCCATTACACAACATGATCAGTAGCTAGGTTTCCATTACACAACATGATCAGTATCTATGTTTCCATTACACAACATGATCAGTAGCTAGGTTTCCATTACACAACATGATCAGTAGCTAGGTTTCCATTACACAACATGATCAGTAGCTAGGTTTCCATTACACAACATGATCAGTAGCTAGGTTTCCATTACACAACATGATCAGTAGCTAGGTTTCCATTACACAACATGATCAGTAGCTAGGTTTCCATTACACAACATGATCAGTAGCTAGGTTTCCATTACACAACATGATCAGTAGCTAGGTTTCCATTACACACCATGATCAGTAGCTAGGTGTCCATTACACAACATGATCAGTAGCTAGGTTTCCATTACACAACATGATCAGTAGCTAGGTTTCCATTACACAACATGATCAGTAGCTAGGTTTCCATTACACAACATGATCAGTAGCTAGGTTTCCATTACACAACATGATCAGTAGCTAGGTTTCCATTACACAACATGATCAGTAGCTAGGTTTCCATTACACAACATGATCAGTAGCTAGGTTTCCATTACACAACATGATCAGTAGCTAGGTTTCCATTACACAACATGATCAGTAGCTAGGTTTCCATTACACAACATGATCAGTAGCTAGGTTTCCATTACACAACATGATCAGTAGCTAGGTTTCCATTACACAACATGATCAGTATCTAGGTTTCCATTACACAACATGATCAGTAGCTAGGTTTCCATTACACAACATGATCAGTAGCTAGGTGTCCATTACACAACATGATCAGTAGCTAGGTTTCCATTACACAACATGATCAGTAGCTAGGTTTCTATTACACAACATGATCAGTAGCTAGGTTTCCATTACACAACATGATCAGTAGCTAGGTTTCCATTACACAACATGATCAGTAGCTAGGTTTCCATTACACAACACGATCAGTAGCTAGGTTTCCATTACACAACATGATCAGTAGCTAGGTTTCCATTACACAACATGATCAGTAGCTAGGTTTCCATTACACAACATAATCAGTAGCTAGGTTTCCATTACACAACATGATCAGTAGCTAGGTTTCCATTACACAACATGATCAGTAGCTAGGTTTCTATTACACAACATGATCAGTAGCTAGGTTTCCATTACACAACATGATCAGTAGCTAGGTTTCCATTACACAACATGATCAGTAGCTAGGTTTCCATTACACAACATGATCAGTAGCTAGGTTTCCATTACACAACATGATCAGTAGCTAGGTTTCCATTACACAACATGATCAGTAGCTAGGTTTCCATTACACAACATGATCAGTAGCTAGGTTTCCATTACACAACATGATCAGTAGCTAGGTTTCCATTACACAACATGATCAGTAGAGGTTTCCATTAAACAACATGATCAGTAGCTAGGTTTCCATTACACAACATGATCAGTAGCTAGGTTTCCATTACACAACATGATCAGTAGCTAGGTTTCCATTACACAACATGATCAGTAGTTTCCATTACACAACTAGGTTTCCATTACACAACATGATCAGTAGCTAGGTTTCCATTACACAACATGATCAGTAGCTAGGTTTCCATTACACAACATGATCAGTAGCTAGGTTTCCATTACACAACATGATCAGTAGCTAGGTTTCCATTACACAACATGATCAGTAGCTAGGTTTCCATTACACAACATGATCAGTAGCTAGGTTTCCATTACACAACATGATCAGTAGCTAGGTTTCCATTACACAACATGATCAGTAGCTAGGTTTCCATTACACAACATGATCAGTAGCTAGGTTTCCATTACACAACATGATCAGTAGCTAGGTTTCCATTACACAACATGATCAGTAGCTAGGTTTCCATTACACAACATGATCAGTAGCTAGGTTTCCATTACACAACATGATCAGTAGCTAGGTTTCCATTACACAACATGATCAGTAGCTAGGTTTCCATTACACAACATGATCAGTAGCTAGGTTTCCATTAAACAACATGTTCAGAAGCTAGGTTTCCATTACACAACATGATCAGTAGCTAGGTTTCCATTACACAACATGATCAGTAGCTAGGTTTCCATTACACAACATGATCAGTAGCTAGGTTTCCATTACACAACATGATCAGTAGCTAGGTTTCCATTACACAACATGATCAGTATCTATGTTTCCATTACACAACATGATCAGTAGCTAGGTTTCCATTACACAACATGATCAGTAGCTAGGTTTCCATTACACAACATGATCAGTAGCTAGGTTTCCATTAAACAACATGATCAGTAGCTAGGTTTCCATTACACAACATGATCAGTAGCTAGGTTTCCATTACACAACATGATCAGTAACTAGGTTTGCATTACACAAAATGATCAGTAGCTAGGTTTCCATTACACAACATGATCAGTAGCTAGGTTTCCATTACACAACATGATCAGTAGCTAGGTTTCCATTACACAACATGATCAGTAGCTAGGTTTCCATTACACAACATGATCAGTAACTAGGTTTGCATTACACAAAATGATCAGTAGCTAGGTTTCCATTACACAACATGATCAGTAGCTAGGTTTCCATTACACAACATGATCAGTAGCTAGGTTTCCATTACACAACATGATCAGTAGCTAGGTTTCCATTACACAACATGATCAGTAGCTAGGTTTCCATTACACAACATGATCAGTAGCTAGGTTTCCATTACACAACATGATCAGTAGCTAGGTTTCCATTACACAACATGATCAGTAGCTAGGTTTCCATTACACAACATGATCAGTATCTAGGTTTCCATTACACAACATGATCAGTAGCTAGGTTTCCATTACACAACATGATCAGTAGCTAGGTTTCCATTAAACAACATGTTCAGAAGCTAGGTTTCCATTACACAACATGATCAGTAGCTAGGTTTCCATTACACAACATGATCAGTAGCTAGGTTTCCATTACACAACATGATCAGTAGCTAGGTTTCCATTACACAACATGATCAGTAGCTAGGTTTCCATTACACAACATGATCAGTAGCTAGGTTTCCATTACACAACATGATCACTATCTAGGTTTCCATTACACAACATGATCAGTAGCTAGGTTTCCATTACACAACATGATCAGTAGCTAGGTTTCCATTACACAACATGATCAGTAGCTAGGTTTCCATTACACAACATGATCAGTAGCTAGGTGTCCATTACACAACATGATCAGTAGCTAGGTTTCCATTACACAACATGATCAGTAGCTAGGTTTCTATTACACAACATGATCAGTAGCTAGGTTTCCATTACACAACATGATCAGTAGCTAGGTTTCCATTACACAACATGATCAGTAGCTAGGTTTCCATTACACAACATGATCAGTAGCTAGGTTTCCATTACACAACATGATCAGTATCTAGGTTTCCATTACACAACATGATCAGTAGCTAGGTTTCCATTACACAACATGATCAGTAGCTAGGTTTCCATTACACAACATGATCAGTAGCTAGGTTTCCATTAAACAACATGATCAGTAGCTAGGTTTCCATTACACAACATGATCAGTAGCTAGGTTTCCATTACACAACATGATCAGTAGCTAGGTTTCTATTACACAACATGATCAGTAGCTAGGTTTCCATTACACAACATGATCAGTAGCTAGGTTTCCATTACACAACATGATCAGTAGCTAGGTTTCCATTACACAACATGATCAGTAGCTAGGTTTCCATTACACAACATGATCAGTAGCTAGGTTTCCATTAAACAACATGATCAGTAGCTAGGTTTCCATTACACAACATGTTCAGAAGCTAGGTTTCCATTACACAACATGATCAGTAGCTAGGTTTCCATTACACAACATGATCAGTAGCTAGGTTTCCATTACACAACATGATCAGTAGCTAGGTTTCCATTACACAACATGATCAGTAGCTAGGTTTCCATTACACACCATGATCAGTAGCTAGGTGTCCATTACACAACATGATCAGTAGCTAGGTTTCCATTACACAACATGATCAGTAGCTAGGTTTCCATTACACAACATGATCAGTATCTAGGTTTCCATTACACAACATGATCAGTAGCTAGGTTTCCATTACACAACATGATCAGTAGCTAGGTTTCCATTACACAACATGATCAGTAGCTAGGTTTCCATTAAACAACATGATCAGTAGCTAGGTTTCCATTACACAACATGATCAGTAGCTAGGTTTCCATTACACAACATGATCAGTAGCTAGGTTTCCATTACACAACATGATCAGTAGCTAGGTTTCCATTACACAACATGATCAGTAGCTAGGTTTCCATTACACAACATGATCAGTAGCTAGGTGTCCATTACACAACATGATCAGTAGCTAGGTTTCCATTACACAACATGATCAGTAGCTAGGTTTCCATTACACAACATGATCAGTATCTAGGTTTCCATTACACAACATGATCAGTAGCTAGGTTTCCATTACACAACATGATCAGTAGCTAGGTTTCCATTACACAACATGATCAGTAGCTAGGTTTCCATTACACAACATGATCAGTAGCTAGGTTTCCATTACACAACATGATCAGTAGCTAGGTTTCCATTACACACCATGATCAGTAGCTAGGTGTCCATTACACAACATGATCAGTAGCTAGGTTTCCATTACACAACATGATCAGAAGCTAGGTTTCCATTACACAACATGATCAGTATCTAGGTTTCCATTACACAACATGATCAGTAACTAGGTTTGCATTACACAACATGATCAGTATCTAGGTTTCCATTACACAACATGATCAGTATCTAGGTTTCCATTACACAACATGATCAGTAACTAGGTTTGCATTACACAACATGATCAGTATCTAGGTTTCCATTACACAACATGATCAGTAGCTAGGTTTCCATTACACAACATGATCAGTAGCTAGGTTTCCATTACACAACATGATCAGTAGCTAGGTTTCCATTAAACAACATGATCAGTAGCTAGGTTTCCATTACACAACATGATCAGTAGCTAGGTTTCCATTACACAACATGATCAGTAGCTAGGTTTCTATTACACAACATGATCAGTAGCTAGGTTTCCATTACACAACATGATCAGTAGCTAGGTTTCCATTACACAACATGATCAGTAGCTAGGTTTCCATTACACAACATGATCAGTAGCTAGGTTTCCATTACACAACATGATCAGTAGCTAGGTTTCCATTAAACAACATGATCAGTAGCTAGGTTTCCATTACACAACATGTTCAGAAGCTAGGTTTCCATTACACAACATGATCAGTAGCTAGGTTTCCATTACACAACATGATCAGTAGCTAGGTTTCCATTACACAACATGATCAGTAGCTAGGTTTCCATTACACAACATGATCAGTAGCTAGGTTTCCATTACACACCATGATCAGTAGCTAGGTGTCCATTACACAACATGATCAGTAGCTAGGTTTCCATTACACAACATGATCAGTAGCTAGGTTTCCATTACACAACATGATCAGTATCTAGGTTTCCATTACACAACATGATCAGTATCTAGGTTTCCATTACACAACATGATCAGTAGCTAGGTTTCCATTACACAACATGATCAGTAGCTAGGTTTCCATTAAACAACATGATCAGTAGCTAGGTTTCCATTACACAACATGATCAGTAGCTAGGTTTCCATTACACAACATGATCAGTAGCTAGGTTTCCATTACACAACATGATCAGTAGCTAGGTTTCCATTACACAACATGATCAGTAGCTAGGTTTCCATTACACAACATGATCAGTAGCTAGGTGTCCATTACACAACATGATCAGTAGCTAGGTTTCCATTACACAACATGATCAGTAGCTAGGTTTCCATTACACAACATGATCAGTATCTAGGTTTCCATTACACAACATGATCAGTAGCTAGGTTTCCATTACACAACATGATCAGTAGCTAGGTTTCCATTACACAACATGTTCAGTAGCTAGGTTTCCATTAAACAACATGATCAGTAGCTAGGTTTCCATTACACAACATGATCAGTAGCTAGGTTTCCATTACACAACATGATCAGTAGCTAGGTTTCCATTACACAACATGATCAGTAGCTAGGTTTCCATTACACAACATGATCAGTAGCTAGGTTTCCATTACACACCATGATCAGTAGCTAGGTGTCCATTACACAACATGATCAGTAGCTAGGTTTCCATTACACAACATGATCAGTAGCTAGGTTTCCATTACACAACATGATCAGTATCTAGGTTTCCATTACACAACATGATCAGTAACTAGGTTTGCATTACACAAAATGATCAGTAGCTAGGTTTCCATTACACAACATGATCAGTAGCTAGGTTTCCATTACACAACATGATCAGTAGCTAGGTTTCCATTACACAACATGATCAGTAGCTAGGTTTCCATTAAACAACATGATCAGTAGCTAGGTTTCCATTACACAACATGATCAGTAGCTAGGTTTCCATTACACAACATGATCAGTGCTAGGTTTCCATTACACAACATGATCAGTAGCTAGGTTTCCATTACACAACATGATCAGTAGCTAGGTTTCCATTACACAACATGATCAGTAGCTAGGTTTCCATTACACACCATGATCAGTAGCTAGGTGTCCATTACACAACATGATCAGTAGCTAGGTTTCCATTACACAACATGATCAGTAGCTAGGTTTCCATTACACAACATGATCAGTATCTAGGTTTCCATTACACAACATGATCAGTAGCTAGGTTTCCATTACACAACATGATCAGTAGCTAGGTTTCCATTACACAACATGATCAGTATCTAGGTTTCCATTACACAACATGATCAGTAGCTAGGTTTCCATTACACAACATGATCAGTAGCTAGGTTTCCATTACACAACATGATCAGTATCTAGGTTTCCATTACACAACATGATCAGTAGCTAGGTTTCCATTACACAACATGATCAGTAGCTAGGTGTCCATTACACAACATGATCAGTAGCTAGGTTTCCATTACACAACATGATCAGTAGCTAGGTTTCTATTACACAACATGATCAGTAGCTAGGTTTCCATTACACAACATGATCAGTAGCTAGGTTTCCATTACACAACATGATCAGTAGCTAGGTTTCCATTACACAACATGATCAGTAGCTAGGTTTCCATTACACAACATGATCAGTAGCTAGGTTTCCATTACACAACATGATCAGTAGCTAGGTTTCCATTACACAACATGATCAGTAGCTAGGTTTCCATTACACAACATGATCAGTAGCTAGGTTTCCATTAAACAACATGATCAGTAGCTAGGTTTCCATTACACAACATGTTCAGAAGCTAGGTTTCCATTACACAACATGATCAGTAGCTAGGTTTCCATTACACAACATGATCAGTAGCTAGGTTTCCATTACACAACATGATCAGTAGCTAGGTTTCCATTACACAACATGATCAGTAGCTAGGTTTCCATTACACACCATGATCAGTAGCTAGGTGTCCATTACACAACATGATCAGTAGCTAGGTTTCCATTACACAACATGATCAGTAGCTAGGTTTCCATTACACAACATGATCAGTATCTAGGTTTCCATTACACAACATGATCAGTAGCTAGGTTTCCATTACACAACATGATCAGTAGCTAGGTTTCCATTACACAACATGATCAGTAGCTAGGTTTCCATTAAACAACATGATCAGTAGCTAGGTTTCCATTACACAACATGATCAGTAGCTAGGTTTCCATTACACAACATGATCAGTAGCTAGGTTTCCATTACACAACATGATCAGTAGCTAGGTTTCCATTACACAACATGATCAGTAGCTAGGTTTCCATTACACAACATGATCAGTAGCTAGGTGTCCATTACACAACATGATCAGTAGCTAGGTTTCCATTACACAACATGATCAGTAGCTAGGTTTCCATTACACAACATGATCAGTATCTAGGTTTCCATTACACAACATGATCAGTAGCTAGGTTTCCATTACACAACATGATCAGTAGCTAGGTTTCCATTACACAACATGATCAGTATCTAGGTTTCCATTACACAACATGATCAGTAACTAGGTTTCCATTACACAACATGATCAGTAGCTAGGTTTCCATTACACAACATGATCAGTAGCTAGGTTTCCATTACACAACATGATCAGTAGCTAGGTTTCCATTACACAACATGATCAGTAGCTAGGTTTCCATTACACAACATGATCAGTAGCTAGGTTTCCATTACACAACATGATCAGTAGCTAGGTTTCCATTAAACAACATGATCAGTAGCTAGGTTTCCATTACACAACATGATCAGTAGCTAGGTTTCCATTACACAACATGATCAGTGCTAGGTTTCCATTACACAACATGATCAGTAGCTAGGTTTCCATTACACAACATGATCAGTAGCTAGGTTTCCATTACACAACATGATCAGTAGCTAGGTTTCCATTACACACCATGATCAGTAGCTAGGTGTCCATTACACAACATGATCAGTAGCTAGGTTTCCATTACACAACATGATCAGTAGCTAGGCTTCCATTACACAACATGATCAGTATCTAGGTTTCCATTACACAACATGATCAGTAGCTAGGTTTCCATTACACAACATGATCAGTAGCTAGGTTTCCATTACACAACATGATCAGTAGCTAGGTTTCCATTACACAACATGATCAGTAGCTAGGTTTCCATTACACAACATGATCAGTAGCTAGGTTTCCATTACACAACATGATCAGTAGCTAGGTTTCCATTACACAACATGATCAGTAGCTAGGTTTCCATTACACAACATGATCAGTAGCTAGGTGTCCATTACACAACATGATCAGTAGCTAGGTTTCCATTACACAACATGATCAGTAGCTAGGTTTCCATTACACAACATGATCAGTAGCTAGGTTTCCATTACACAACATGATCAGTAGCTAGGTTTCCATTACACAAAATGATCAGTAGCTAGGTTTCCATTACACAACATGATCAGTAGCTAGGTTTCCATTACACAACATGATCAGTAGCTAGGTGTCCATTACACAACATGATCAGTATCTAGGTTTCCATTACACAACATGATCAGTATCTAGGTTTCCATTACACAACATGATCAGTAGCTAGGTTTCCATTACACAACATGATCAGTAGCTAGGTTTCCATTACACAACATGATCAGTAGCTAGGTTTCCATTACACAACATGATCAGTATCTAGGTTTCCATTACACAACATGATCAGTAGCTAGGTTTCCATTACACAACATGATCAGTAGCTAGGTTTCCATTACACAACATGATCAGTATCTAGGTTTCCATTACACAACATGATCAGTAGCTAGGTTTCCATTACACAACATGATCAGTAGCTAGGTGTCCATTACACAACATGATCAGTAGCTAGGTTTCCATTACACAACATGATCAGTAGCTAGGTTTCCATTACACAACATGATCAGTAGCTAGGTTTCCATTACACAACATGATCAGTAGCTAGGTTTCCATTACACAACATGATCAGTAGCTAGGTTTCCATTACACAACATGATCAGTAGCTAGGTTTCCATTAAACAACATGATCAGTAGCTAGGTTTCCATTACACAACATGATCAGAAGCTAGGTTTCCATTACACAACATGATCAGTAGCTAGGTTTCCATTACACAACATGATCAGTAGCTAGGTTTCCATTACACAACATGATCAGTAGCTAGGTTTCCATTACACAACATGATCAGTAGCTAGGTTTCCATTACACACCATGATCAGTAGCTAGGTGTCCATTACACAACATGATCAGTAGCTAGGTTTCCATTACACAACATGATCAGTAGCTAGGTTTCCATTACACAACATGATCAGTAGCTAGGTTTCCATTACACAACATGATCAGTATCTAGGTTTCCATTACACAACATGATCAGTAGCTAGGTTTCCATTACACAACATGATCAGTAGCTAGGTTTCCATTACACAACATGATCAGTAGCTAGGTTTCCATTAAACAACATGATCAGTAGCTAGGTTTCCATTACACAACATGATCAGTAGCTAGGTTTCCATTACACAACATGATCAGTAGCTAGGTTTCCATTACACAACATGATCAGTAGCTAGGTTTCCATTACACAACATGATCAGTAGCTAGGTTTCCATTACACAACATGATCAGTAGCTAGGTGTCCATTACACAACATGATCAGTAGCTAGGTTTCCATTACACAACATGATCAGTAGCTAGGTTTCCATTACACAACATGATCAGTATCTAGGTTTCCATTACACAACATGATCAGTAGCTAGGTTTCATTACACAACATGATCAGTAGCTAGGTTTCCATTACACAACATGATCAGTAGCTAGGTTTCCATTAAACAACATGATCAGTAGCTAGGTTTCCATTACACAACATGATCAGTAGCTAGGTTTCCATTACACAACATGATCAGTAGCTAGGTTTCCATTACACAACAGTAGCTAGGTACACAACATGATCAGTAGCTAGGTTTCCATTACACAACATGATCAGTAGCTAGGTTTCCATTACACAACATGATCAGTAGCTAGGTTTCCATTACACAACATGATCAGTAGCTAGGTTTCCATTACACAACATGATCAGTAGCTAGGTTTCCATTACACAACATGATCAAGCTAGGTTTCCATTACACAACATGATCAGTATCTAGGTTTCCATTACACAACATGATCAGTATCTAGGTTTCCATTACACAACATGATCAGTAGCTAGGTTTCCATTACACAACATGATCAGTAGCTAGGTTTCCATTACACAACATGATCAGTAGCTAGGTTTCCATTACACAACATGATCAGTAGCTAGGTGTCCATTACACAACATGATCAGTAGCTAGGTCCATTCCATGATTACACAACATGATCAGTAGCTAGGTTTCCATTACACAACATGATCAGTAGCTAGGTTTCCATTACACAACATGATCAGTAGCTAGGTTTCCATTACACAACATGATCAGTAGCTAGGTTTCCATTACACAACATGATCAGTAGCTAGGTTTCCATTACACAACATGATCAGTAGCTAGGTTTCCATTAAACAACATGATCAGTAGCTAGGTTTCCATTAAACAACATGATCAGTAGCTAGGTTTCCATTAAACAACATGATCAGTAGCTAGGTTTCCATTACACAACATGATCAGAAGCTAGGTTTCCATTACACAACATGATCAGTAGCTAGGTTTCCATTACACAACATGATCAGTATCTAGGTTTCCATTACACAACATGATCAGTAGCTAGGTTTCCATTACACAACATGATCAGTAGCTAGGTTTCCATTACACACCATGATCAGTAGCTAGGTGTCCATTACACAACATGATCAGTAGCTAGGTTTCCATTACACAACATGATCAGTAGCTAGGTTTCCATTACACAACATGATCAGTATCTAGGTTTCCATTACACAACATGATCAGTAGCTAGGTTTCCATTACACAACATGATCAGTAGCTAGGTGTCCATTACACAACATGATCAGTATCTAGGTTTCCATTACACAACATGATCAGTAGCTAGGTGTCCATTACACAACATGATCAGTATCTAGGTTTCCATTACACAACATGATCAGTAGCTAGGTTTCCATTACACAACATGATCAGTAGCTAGGTTTCCATTACACAACATGATCAGTAGCTAGGTTTCCATTAAACAACATGATCAGTAGCTAGGTTTCCATTACACAACATGATCAGTAGCTAGGTTTCCATTACACAACATGATCAGTAGCTAGGTTTCCATTACACAACATGATCAGTAGCTAGGTTTCCATTACACAACATGATCAGTATCTAGGTTTCCATTACACAACATGATCAGTAGCTAGGTTTCCATTACACAACATGATCAGTAGCTAGGTTTCCATTACACAACATGATCAGTAGCTAGGTTTCCATTACACAACATGATCAGTAGCTAGGTTTCCATTACACAACATGATCAGTAGCTAGGTTTCCATTACACAACATGATCAGTAGCTAGGTTTCCATTACACAACATGATCAGTAGCTAGGTTTCCATTAAACAACATGATCAGTAGCTAGGTTTCCATTACACAACATGATCAGTAGCTAGGTTTCCATTACACAACATGATCAGTAGCTAGGTTTCCATTACACAACATGATCAGTAGCTAGGTTTCCATTACACACCATGTTCAGTAGCTAGGTGTCCATTACACAACATGATCAGTAGCTAGGTTTCCATTACACAACATGATCAGTAGCTAGGTTTCCATTACACAACATGATCAGTATCTAGGTTTCCATTACACAACATGATCAGTAGCTGGGTTTCCATTACACAACATGATCAGTAGCTAGGTTTCCATTACACAACATGATCAGTATCTAGGTTTCCATTACACGATCAGTAGCTAAGTTTCCATTACACAACATGATCAGTAGCTAGGTTTCCATTACACAACATGATCAGTAGCTAGGTTTCCATTAAACAACATGATCAGTAGCTAGGTTTCCATTACACAACATGATCAGTTGCTAGGTTTCCATTACACAACATGATCAGTAGCTAGGTTTCCATTACACAACATGATCAGTAGCTAGGTTTCCATTACACAACATGATCAGTAGCTAGGTTTCCATTACACACCATGATCAGTAGCTAGGTGTCCATTACACAACATGATCAGTAGCTAGGTTTCCATTACACAACATGATCAGTAGCTAGGTTTCCATTACACAACATGATCAGTATCTAGGTTTCCATTACACAACATGATCAGTAGCTAGGTTTCCATTACACAACATGATCAGTAGCTAGGTGTCCATTACACAACATGATCAGTAGCTAGGTTTCCATTACACAACATGATCAGTAGCTAGGTTTCCATTACACAACATGATCAGTAGCTAGGTTTCCATTACACAACATGATCAGTAGCTAGGTTTCCATTAAACAACATGATCAGTAGCTAGGTTTCCATTACACAACATGATCAGTAGCTAGGTTTCCATTACACACCATGATCAGTAGCTAGGTGTCCATTACACAACATGATCAGTAGCTAGGTTTCCATTACACAACATGATCAGTAGCTAGGTTTCCATTACACAACATGATCAGTATCTAGGTTTCCATTACACAACATGATCAGTAGCTAGGTTTCCATTACACAACATGATCAGTAGCTAGGTGTCCATTACACAACATGATCAGTAGCTAGGTTTCCATTACACAACATGATCAGTAGCTAGGTTTCCATTACACAACATGATCAGTAGCTAGGTTTCCATTACACAACATGATCAGTAGCTAGGTTTCCATTAAACAACATGATCAGTAGCTAGGTTTCCATTACACAACATGATCAGTAGCTAGGTTTCCATTACACAACATGATCAGTAGCTAGGTTTCCATTACACAACATGATCAGTAGCTAGGTTTCCATTACACAACATGATCAGTAGCTAGGTGTCCATTACACAACATGATCAGTAGCTAGGTTTCCATTACACAACATGATCAGTAGCTAGGTTTCCATTACACAACATGATCAGTAGCTAGGTTTCCATTACACAACATGATCAGTAGCTAGGTTTCCATTAAACAACATGATCAGTAGCTAGGTTTCCATTACACAACATGATCAGTAGCTAGGTTTCCATTACACAACATGATCAGTAGCTAGGTTTCCATTACACAACATGATCAGTAGCTAGGTTTCCATTACACACCATGTTCAGTAGCTAGGTGTCCATTACACAACATGATCAGTAGCTAGGTTTCCATTACACAACATGATCAGTAGCTAGGTTTCCATTACACAACATGATCAGTATCTAGGTTTCCATTACACAACATGATCAGTAGCTGGGTTTCCATTACACAACATGATCAGTAGCTAGGTTTCCATTACACAACATGATCAGTATCTAGGTTTCCATTACACGATCAGTAGCTAAGTTTCCATTACACAACATGATCAGTAGCTAGGTTTCCATTACACAACATGATCAGTAGCTAGGTTTCCATTAAACAACATGATCAGTAGCTAGGTTTCCATTACACAACATGATCAGTTGCTAGGTTTCCATTACACAACATGATCAGTAGCTAGGTTTCCATTACACAACATGATCAGTAGCTAGGTTTCCATTACACAACATGATCAGTAGCTAGGTTTCCATTACACACCATGATCAGTAGCTAGGTGTCCATTACACAACATGATCAGTAGCTAGGTTTCCATTACACAACATGATCAGTAGCTAGGTTTCCATTACACAACATGATCAGTATCTAGGTTTCCATTACACAACATGATCAGTAGCTAGGTTTCCATTACACAACATGATCAGTAGCTAGGTGTCCATTACACAACATGATCAGTAGCTAGGTTTCCATTACACAACATGATCAGTAGCTAGGTTTCCATTACACAACATGATCAGTAGCTAGGTTTCCATTACACAACATGATCAGTAGCTAGGTTTCCATTACACAAAATGATCAGTAGCTAGGTTTCCATTACACAACATGATCAGTAGCTAGGTTTCCATTACACAACATGATCAGTAGCTAGGTGTCCATTACACAACATGATCAGTATCTAGGTTTCCATTACACAACATGATCAGTAGCTAGGTTTCCATTACACAACATGATCAGTATCTAGGTTTCCATTACACAACATGATCAGTAGCTAGGTTTCCATTACACAACATGATCAGTAGCTAGGTTTCCATTACACAACATGATCAGTAGCTAGGTTTCCATTACACAACATGATCAGTATCTAGGTTTCCATTACACAACATGATCAGTATCTAGGTTTCCATTACACAACATGATCAGTAGCTAGGTGTCCATTACACAACATGATCAGTAGCTAGGTGTCCATTACACAACATGATCAGTAGCTAGGTTTCCATTACACAACATGATCAGTAGCTAGGTTTCCATTACACAACATGATCAGTAGCTAGGTTTCCATTACACAACATGATCAGTATCTAGGTTTCCATTACACAACATGATCAGTAGCTAGGTTTCCATTACACAACATGATCAGTAGCTAGGTTTCCATTACACAACATGATCAGTAGCTAGGTTTCCATTACACAACATGATCAGTAGCTAGGTTTCCATTACACAACATGATCAGTAGCTAGGTTTCCATTACACAACATGATCAGTAGCTAGGTTTCCATTACACAACATGATCAGTAGCTAGGTTTCCATTACACACCATAATCAGTAGCTAGGTGTCCATTACACAACATGATCAGTAGCTAGGTTTCCATTACACAACATGATCAGTATCTAGGTTTCCATTACACAACATGATCAGTAGCTAGGTTTCCATTACACAACATGATCAGTAGCTAGGTTTCCATTACACAACATGATCAGTAGCTAGGTGTCCATTACACAACATGATCAGTAGCTAGGTGTCCATTACACAACATGATCAGTAGCTAGGTTTCCATTACACAACATGATCAGTAGCTAGGTTTCCATTACACAACATGATCAGTAGCTAGGTTTCTATTACACAACATGATCAGTAGCTAGGTTTCCATTACACAACATGATCAGTAGCTAGGTTTCCATTACACAACATGATCAGTAGCTAGGTTTCAATTACACAACATGATCAGTAGCTAGGTTTCCATTAAACAACATGATCAGTATCTAGGATTCCATTACACAACATGATCAGTAGCTAGGTTTCCATTACACAACATGATCAGTAGCTAGGTTTCCATTACACAACATGATCAGTAGCTAGGTTTCCATTACACAACATGATCAGTACCTAGGTTTCCATTACACAACATGATCAGTAGCTAGGTTTCCATTACACAACATGATCAGTAGCTAGGTGTCCATTACACAACATGATCAGTAGCTAGGTTTCCATTACACAACATTATCAGTAGCTAGGTTTCCATTACACAACATGATCAGTAGCTAGGTTTCCATTACACAACATGATCAGTAGCTAGGTGTCCATTACACAACATGATCAGTAGCTAGGTTTCCATTACACAACATGATCAGTAGCTAGGTTTCCATTACACAACATGATCAGTAGCTAGGTTTCCATTACACAACATGATCAGTATCTAGGTTTCCATTACACAACATGATCAGTGGCTAGGTTTCCATTACACAACATGATCAGTAGCTAGGTTTCCATTACACAACATGATCAGTAGCTAGGTTTCCATTACACAACATGATCAGTATCTAGGTTTCCATTACACCACATGATCAGTAGCTAGGTTTCCATTACACAACTTGATCAGTAGCTAGGTTTCCATTACACAACATGATCAGTATCTAGGTTTCCATTACACAACATGATCAGTAGCTAGGTTTCCATTACACAACATGATCAGTAGCTAGGTGTCCATTACACAACATGATTAGTAGCTAGGTGTCCATTACACAACATGATCAGTAGCTAGGTTTCCATTACACAACATGATCAGTAGCTAGGTGTCCATTACACAACATGATCAGTAGCTAGGTTTCCATTACACAACATGATCAGTAGCTAGGTTTCCATTACACAACATGATCAGTAGCTAGGTTTCCATTACACAACATGATCAGTAGCTAGGTTTCCATTACACAACATGATCAGTAGCTAGGTGTCCATTACACAACATGATCAGTAGCTAGGTTTTCCATTACACAACATGATCAGTAGCTAGGTTTCTATTACACAACATGATCAGTAGCTAGGTTTCCATTACACAACATGATCAGTAGCTAGGTTTCCATTACACAACATGATCAGTAGCTAGGTTTCCATTACACAACATGATCAGTAGCTAGGTTTCCATTACACAACATGATCAGTATCTAGGTTTCCATTACACAACATGATCAGTATCTAGGTTTCCATTACACAACATGATCAGTAGCTAGGTTTCCATTACACAACATGATCAGTAGCTAGGTTTCCATTACACAACATGATCAGTAGCTAGGTTTCCATTACACAACATGATCAGTAGCTAGGTGTCCATTACACAACATGATCAGTAGCTAGGTGTCCATTACACAACATGATCAGTAGCTAGGTTTCCATTACACAACATGATCAGTAGCTAGGTTTCCATTACACAGCATGATCAGTATCTAGGTTTCCATTACACAACATGATCAGTAGCTAGGTTTCCATTACACAACATGATCAGTAGCTAGGTTTCCATTACACAACATGATCAGTATCTAGGTTTCCATTACACAACATGATCAGTAGCTAGGTTTCCATTACACAACATGATCAGTATCTAGGTTTCCATTACACAACATGATCAGTAGCTAGGTTTCCATTACACAACATGATCAGTAGCTAGGTTTCCATTACACAACATGATCAGTAGCTAGGTTTCCATTACACAACATGATCAGTAGCTAGGTGTCCATTACACAACATGATCAGTAGCTAGGTTTCCATTACACACCATGATCAGTAGCTAGGTGTCCATTACACAACATGATCAGTAGCTAGGTTTCCATTACACAACATGATCAGTATCTAGGTTTCCATTACACAACATGATCAGTAGCTAGGTTTCCATTACACAACATGATCAGTAGCTAGGTTTCCATTACACAACATGATCAGTAGCTAGGTGTCCATTACACAACATGATCAGTAGCTAGGTGTCCATTACACAACATGATCAGTAGCTAGGTTTCCATTACACAACATGATCAGTAGCTAGGTTTCCATTACACAACATGATCAGTAGCTAGGTTTCTATTACACAACATGATCAGTAGCTAGGTTTCCATTACACAACATGATCAGTAGCTAGGTTTCCATTACACAACATGATCAGTAGCTAGGTTTCAATTACACAACATGATCAGTAGCTAGGTTTCCATTAAACAACATGATCAGTATCTAGGTTACCATTACACAACATGATCAGTAGCTAGGTTTCCATTACACAACATGATCAGTAGCTAGGTTTCCATTACACAACATGATCAGTAGCTAGGTTTCCATTACACAACATGATCAGTACCTAGGTTTCCATTACACAACATGATCAGTAGCTAGGTTTCCATTACACAACATGATCAGTAGCTAGGTGTCCATTACACAACATGATCAGTACCTAGGTTTCCATTACACAACATGATCAGTAGCTAGGTTTCCATTACACAACATGATCAGTAGCTAGGTGTCCATTACACAACATGATCAGTAGCTAGGTTTCCATTACACAACATGATCAGTAGCTAGGTTTCCATTACACAACATGATCAGTAGCTAGGTTTCCATTACACAACATGATCAGTAGCTAGGTGTCCATTACACAACATGATCAGTAGCTAGGTTTCCATTACACAACATGATCAGTATCTAGGTTTCCATTACACAACATGATCAGTGGCTAGGTTTCCATTACACAACATGATCAGTAGCTAGGTTTCCATTACACAACATGATCAGTAGCTAGGTTTCCATTACACAACATGATCAGTAGCTAGGTGTCCATTACACAACATGATCAGTAGCTAGGTTTCCATTACACAACATGATCAGTAGCTAGGTTTCCATTACACAACATGATCAGTAGCTAGGTTTCCATTACACAACATGATCAGTATCTAGGTTTCCATTACACCACATGATCAGTAGCTAGGTTTCCATTACACAACATGATCAGTAGCTAGGTTTCCATTACACAACATGATCAGTATCTAGGTTTCCATTACACAACATGATCAGTAGCTAGGTTTCCATTACACAACATGATCAGTAGCTAGGTTTCTATTACACAACATGATCAGTAGCTAGGTTTCCATTACACAACATGATCAGTAGCTAGGTTTCCATTACACAACATGATCAGTATCTAGGTTTCCATTACACAACATGATCAGTAGCTAGGTTTCCATTACACAACATGATCAGTAGCTAGGTTTCCATTACACAACATGATCAATAGCTAGGTTTCCATTACACAACATGATCAGTAGCTAGGTGTCCATTACACAACATGATCAGTAGCTAGGTGTCCATTACACAACATGATCAGTAGCTAGGTTTCCATTACACAACATGATCAGTATCTAGGTTTCCATTACACAACATGTTCAGTAGCTAGGTTTCTATTACACAACATGATCAGTAGCTAGGTTTCCATTACACAACATGATCAGTAGCTAGGTTTCCATTACACAACATGATCAGTAGCTAGGTTTCCATTACACAACATGATCAGTAGCTAGGTTTCCATTACCTAACATGATCAGTAGCTAGGTTTCCATTACACAACATGATCAGTAGCTAGGTTTCCATTACACAACATGATCAGTAGCTAGGTTTCCATTACACAACATGATCAGTATCTAGGTTTCCATTACACAACATGATCAGTAGCTAGGTTTCCATTACACAACATGATCAGTAGCTAGGTTTCCATTACACAACATGATCAGTAGCTAGGTTTCCATTAAACAACATGATCAGTATCTAGGTTTCCATTACACAACATGATCAGTAGCTAGGTTTCCATTACACAACATGATCAGTAGCTAGGTTTCCATTACACAACATGATCAGTAGCTAGGTTTCCATTACACAACATGATCAGTAGCTAGGTTTCCATTACACAACATGATCAGTAGCTAGGTGTCCATTACACAACATGATCAGTAGCTAGGTTTCCATTACACAACATGATCAGTAGCTAGGTTTCCATTACACAACATGATCAGTAGCTAGGTTTCCATTACACAACATGATCAGTAGCTAGGTGTCCATTACACAACATGATCAGTAGCTAGGTGTCCATTACACAACATGATCAGTAGCTAGGTTTCCATTACACAACATGATCAGCATCTAGGTTTCCATTACACAACATGATCAGTAGCTAGGTTTCCATTACACAACATGATCAGTAGCTAGGTGTCCATTACACAACATGATCAGTAGCTAGGTTTCAATTACACAACATGATCAGTAGCTAGGTTTCCATTACACAACATGATCAGTAGCTAGGTTTCCATTACACAACATGATCAGTATCTAGGTTTCCATTACACAACATGATCAGTAGCTAGGTTTCCATTACACAACATGATCAGTAGCTAGGTTTCCATTACACAACAATGATCAGTAGCTAGGTTTCCATTACACAACATGATCAGTAGCTAGGTTTCCATTACACAACATGATCAGTAGCTAGGTTTCCATTACACAACATGATCAGTATCTAGGTTTCCATTACACAACATGATCAGTAGCTAGGTTTCCATTACACAACATGATCAGTAGCTAGGTGTCCATTACACAACATGATCAGTAGCTAGGTTTCCATCCAATTGACAATGATTTGAATGTGAATATTCTAATATCCGCATAAAAACAATATGCACATTTTTCCACGAAAGGTGTGTTTCCATCAAACAGACTTGTTACGGATAAAAGGCTGTGCTTGATGACATAGTGAAAATTAAAAAACTTTTGCAACTAAGTTCCCATGTACTAAATAAAACATTTAAGTTAAATGGGTTTCCATCACATTTTCAACTCTGCGGAAATAAAACGCTAACTTGCCCAATCGCTAACTTGCCCAATCGCTAACTTGCCCAATCGCTAACTTGCCCAAGTTTTGGCCCATGCTCTCTAGACAACAGGGTAGGTTATATGATGAGATGGATAAGAGTAGTGTGCATGAATGAATGAGAGGCAGTGTGAGGGGCAGTGTGAGGGGCAGTGTGAATGAATGAATGAGAGGCAGTGTGAGGGGCAGTGTGAGGGGCAGTGTGAATGAATGAATGAGAGGCAGTGTGAGGGGCAGTGTGAGGGGCAGTGTGAATGAATGAATGAGAGGCAGTGTGAGGGGCAGTGTTTCAGGGCAGTGTGAATGAATGAGAGGCAGTGTGAGGGGCAGTGTGAGGGGCAGTGTGAATGAATGAGGGGCAGTGTGAGGGGCAGTGTGAATGAGGGGCAGGTTGGGCAGAGCCTGTTTTGAGCCCCACCTGTTTAGCAAAATATAAAGAAAAGTGTTGCCTGTTTTGCATTTTATTTTGGCATTAATACATGTCACATATCAGTTGGCAAACAATACAAAAATATATGTATATCATTGAGGTAATAAAGCTGCATACAAAACATAGTCTCTCTCCGTGCTTCTACACCTGCATTGCTTGCTGTTTGGGGTTTTAGGCTGGGTTTCTGTACAGCACTTTGAGATATCAGCTGATGTATGAAGGGCTATATAAATAAATTAGATTTGATTTTGATTTGATTTTTTGCTTTCTTGAGTAAGGCTGCTCCAAAATGTAGATGTTTCAACCCAGCTCAGTACTTTCGGTGGTGGTGGGGCAGCCTGCGGAAAATCCGGACCGTAGTGGTTGGTAATGTTCTCTAGTTGTGCCGTGATTGGCTCAGTGTTCTGTCACTCATGGGGACACTGTCTCTGTCTCGGTCTCCATGTCTCTGTCTCTGCCTCTCAGTCTCTGCCTCTGTCTCTGCCTCTCATAATAATAAAATAATATAATAATGTAATAATAATTTAATACTAATAATACTATAATAATAATATAATAATAATTTAATAATAATGTATAATAATAATATGATAATATAGTAATATAATAGTAATAATAATAATACAATAATAATATAATAATACCATAATATAATAATAATAACACAATAATATAAACATATAATGATAGTATAATACTAATAATACTATAACAATAATATAATAATGTAATACTAATACTAATATCATAATACTAATAATAATAAACTAATATAATAATATAATAATAGTATAATATGAATAATAATATCATAATAATATAATAATAGTACAATAGTAATACTAATATCATAATAATATAATACTAATAATACTATAATAATTATATAATTATATAATACTAACATAATATAATAATGTAATAATAATAATGTAATAATAATATAATGATAATATAAATATAAAAGTAATAATGATATACCAATACCATTATATAATAATAATAATAGAATAATAATACAATAATATAATAATGATACATAATAATAGTATAATACTAATAATATAATAATAATATAATAATACAATGATATAATAATAATAATATAATAATAATACTATAATAATAACAAAAGCTTGTTATACACACATTACCAGTCAAAGTTTTTTTTGCTATTTTCTACACTGTAGAATAATAGTAAAGACATCACGACTATGAAATAACACATATGGAATCATGTAGTAAAAAGTTGTTAAAAGTTAATTGGAATTTCTTCCCTTTTTAATGCGTTTGAGCCAATCAGTTGTGTTGTGACAAGGTAAGGGTGGTGTACAGAAGATAGCCCTATTTGGTAAAAGACCAAGTCCCTATTATGGAAAGAACAGCTCAAATAAGCAAAGATAAACGACAGTCCATTATTACTTTAAGACAAGTTCAGTCAATGCGGAAAATTTCAAGAACTTTGAAAGTCTCTTCAAGTGCAGCAGCAAAAACCATCAATCGCTATGATGAAACTGGCTCTCATGAGTACCGCCACAGAATTACCTCTGCAGCAGAGGATAAGTTGATTAGTTACCAGCCTCAGAAATTGCAGCTCAAATAAATGCTTCACAGAGTTCAAGTAACAGACACATCTCAACATCAACAGTTCAGAGGAGACTGTGTGAATCAGGCCTTCATGATCTAATTGCTGCAAAGAAACCACTACTAAAGGACACCAATAAGAAGAAGAGACTTGCTTGAGCCAAGAAATATGAGAAATGGACATTAGACCGATGGAAATTTGTCCTTTGGTCTAATGAGCCCAAATTTGAGATTTTTGGTTCCAACCGCCGTGTCTTTGTGAGAGTAGGTCAACGGATGATCTCTGCATGTGTGAAGCACGGAGGAGGAGGTTTAATGGTGTGGGGGTGCTTTTCTGGTGACACATGTGATTTATTAAGATTTCAAGGCACACAACCAGCATGGCTACCAGAACATTCTGCAGTGAGACGCCACCCCATCTGGTTTGCGCTTAGTAAGTCTACCATTTATTTTTCAACAGGACAACAACTCAATACACACCTCCAGGCTGTGTAAGGGCTATTTGACAAAGAAGGAGAGTGATGGAGTGCTGCATCAGATGACCTGGCCTCCACAATCACCCGACCTCAACCCAATTGATATGATTTGGGATGAGTTGGACTGCAGAGTGAAGGAAAAGCAGCCAACAAGTGCTCAGCATATGTGGGAACTCCTTCAAGACTGTTGGAAAAGCATTCCAGGTGAAGCTGTTTGAGAGATTGCCAAGAGTGTGCAAAGCTGTCATCAAGGCAAAAAGGGTGGCTACTTTGAAGAATCTAAAATCTAATATATATTTTGATTTGTTTAACACTTTTTTGGTTGCTACGTTATTCCATGTGTTATTCTACAATGGAGAAAATAGTACAAATAAAGAAAAACCCTTGAATGAGTAGGTGTGTCCAAACTTTTGGCTGGTGCTGTATGTCCCTTCTTTCTTCTTATATTTGGAATCATCATCATCAGTTGTTCATCATCACCACCAACATCATCATCATCAACACCAACATCATTCATCATCATCATTAGTGCATCATCATCATCAGACCAGAGGATTCCTTCCATTCCAGTGATTCTCAGTGACATTACACACATACCAGCACGCGGCTTTATACTTGATACTGTATAGTATGTGGTTTTCAGGAGGTAAAGAGCACCACCCTGTGTTAATATCTCATACTAGCAGGACAGACAGACCATCCAAGTGTTCCAAGTCTCTATCCACTTTGCACAGTACAAATGGAATATGTGAATTAAATGCTTGAATTAAAATCACATTCTCACTGTAATGTGTGGAAACACTGTCACTCCTGAACCACTGCTACGGTATATGCCATATGGAGGTAAACCAACATGACTTCTGTGCCTAAATTCACACATGTTTTCAGCTACAACTTTAAATCTTTCTGTATTTTAGTGTTTTCTTGAACCTGTCTGGAGCGGCAGATCGACAACTTTACACTTTTGGGACCATTCCATTGGCTCCATTGTGTCAGGCAAGCTCAATCAAAAAACATGCTAAACGCGTTAAAAATATTTCAAATACTATTTGAACCCAGGTCCACTTACATTATATTTGACAACCCTTATACAGTGTATTCTCCCGTATGGAAAAAGACAGAGCCTCATCGGATCAATACAAGTGTGTTCATTAGGTGGGCTGCCTGTTGATATAGTCATCGATTTCTCCAGGACATAATGGTAGAAATGGATTCTGTCCGGACATTACAATAACAGATTATATATTAAAGAGGCATTCATAATAACAGAATGCTAGTTGGTGGGGGTGGAGAAGCATTAAGAGCCTGTTAACCTACAATATGTGTATTGTACCGTACCATGTACCGTACCGTGTATTGTATTGTACCGTGTATTGTATTGTATTGTACCGTGTATTGTATTGTATTGTACCGTGTATTGTATTGTACCGTACCGTGTATTGTATTGTACCGTGTATTGTATTGCACCGTACCGTGTAACGTACTGTACCGTGTATTGTATTGTACCGTACCGTGTATTGTATTGTACCGTACCGTGTATTGTATTGTATTGTACCGTGTATTGTATTGTATTGTACCGTGTATTGTATTGTACCGTACCGTGTATTGTATTGTACCGTGTATTGTACCGTACCGTGAATTGTATTGTACCGTACCGTGTATTGTACCGTACCATTTATTGTATTGTACCGTACCGTGTATTGTATTGTACCGTACCGTGTATTGTACCGTACCGTGTATTGTATTCTACCGTACCGTGTATTGTATTCTACCGTACCGTGTATTGTACCGTACCGTGTATTGTGTTGTACCGTGTATTGTATTGTACCGTACCGTGTATTCTATTGTACCGCACCGTGCCGTGTATTGTTTGTACCATACCGTGTATTGTATTGTATTGTACCGTGTATTGTATTGAACCATACCGTGTATTGTATTGAACCATACCGTGTATTGTATTGTACCGTACCGTGTATTGTATTGTACCGTACTGTGTATTGTAACGTACCGTGTATTGAACCGTACCGTGTATTGTATGGTACTGTACCGTGTATTGTATTGAACCGTACCGGGTATTGAACCGTACCGTGTATTGTATTGTAACGTACCGTGTATTGAACCGTACCATGTATTGTATTGTACTGTACCGTGTATTGTATTGTACCGTACCGTGTATTGTATTGTACCGTACCGTGTATTGTAACATACCGTGTATTGAACCGTACCGTGTATTGTATTGTACTGTACCGTGTATTGTATTGTAACGTACCGTGTATTGAACTGTACCGTGTATTGTATTGTACCGTACCGTGTATTGTATTGTACCGTACCGTGTATTGTATTGTACCATACCGTGTATTGTATTGTACCGTGTATTGTACCGTACCGGGTATTGTATTGTACCATACTGTGTATTGTATTGTACCGTACCGTGTATTGTATTGTATTGTACCGTGTATTGTATTGTACCGTACAGTGTATTGTACCGTACCGGGTATTGTATTGTACCATACTGTGTATTGTATTGTACCGTGTATTGTATTGTATTGTACCGTGTATTGTATTGTACCGTACCGTGTATCGTATTGTACCGTACCGTGTATTGTACCGTACCGTGTATTGTATTGTACCGTACCGTGTATTGTACCGTACCGTGTATTGTATTGTACCGTAACGTGTATTGTATTGCACCATACCGTGTATTGTATTGTACCGTGTATTGTATTGCACCATACCGTGTATTGTATTGTACCGTACCGTGTATTGTATTGTACCGTACCGTGTATTGTATTGGTACCGTACCGTGTATTGTACCGTACCGTGTATTGTACCGTACCGTGTAACATACTGTACCGTGTATTGTATTGTATTGTACCGTACCGTGTATTGTATTGTACCGTACCGTGTATCGTATTGTACCGTGTATTGTACCGTACCGTTTATTGTATTGTACCGTACCGGGTATTGTATTGTACCGTGTATTGTATTGTACCGTATCGTGTATCGTATTGTACCGTACCGATATTGTATTGTACCGTACCGGGTATTGTATTGTACCGTACCGTGTATCGTATTGTACCGTACCGTTTATTGTATTGTACCGTACCGGGTATTGTATTGTACCGTGTACTGTATTGTACCGTACCGTGTATTGTATTGTACCGTGTATCGTATTGTACCGTGTATTGTACCGTACTGTTTATTGTATTGTACCGTACCGGGTATTGTATTGTACCGTACCGTGTATCGTATTGTACCGTACCGTTTATTGTATTGTACCGTACCGGGTATTGTACCGTACCGTGTAACATACTGTACCGTGTATTGTATTGTATTGTACCGTACCGTGTATTGTATTGTACCGTACCGTGTATTGTATTGGTACCGTACCGTGTATTGTACCGTACCGTGTATTGTACCGTACCGTGTAACATACTGTACCGTGTATTGTATTGTATTGTACCGTACCGTGTATTGTATTGTACCGTACCGTGTATCGTATTGTACCGTGTATTGTACCGTACCGTTTATTGTATTGTACCGCATCGGGTATTGTATTGTACCGTATTGTATTGTACCGTATCGTGTATCGTATTGTACCGTACCGATATTGTATTGTACCGTACCGGGTATTGTATTGTACCGTACCGTGTATCGTATTGTACCGTACCGTTTATTGTATTGTACCGTACCGGGTATTGTATTGTACCGTGTACTGTATTGTACCGTACCGTGTATTGTATTGTACCGTGTATCGTATTGTACCGTGTATTGTACCGTACTGTTTATTGTATTGTACCGTACCGGGTATTGTATTGTACCGTACCGTGTATCGTATTGTACCGTACCGTTTATTGTATTGTACCGTACCGTGTATTGTACCGTACCGTGTAACATACTGTACCGTGTATTGTATTGTATTGTACCGTACCGTGTATTGTATTGTACCATACCGTGTATCGTATTGTACCGTGTATTGTACCGTACCGTTTATTGTATTGTACCGTACCGGGTATTGTATTGTACCGTGTATTGTATTGTACCGTATCGTGTATCGTATTGTACCGTACCGATATTGTATTGTACCGTACCGGGTATTGTATTGTACCGTACCGTGTATCGTATTGTACCGTACCGTTTATTGTATTGTACCGTACCGGGTATTGTATTGTACCGTGTACTGTATTGTACCGTACCGTGTATTGTATTGTACCGTGTATCGTATTGTACCGTGTATTGTACCGTACTGTTTATTGTATTGTACCGTACCGGGTATTGTATTGTACCGTACCGTGTATCGTATTGTACCGTACCGTTTATTGTATTGTACCGTACCGGGTATTGTATTGTACCGTGTATTGTATTGTACCGTACCGTGTATTGTATTGTATTGTACCGTGTATTGTACCGTACCATGTACCGTACCTTGTATTGTATTGTATTGTACCGTGTATTGTATTGTACCGTACCTTGTATTGTATTGTATTGTACCGTGTATTGTATTGTACTGTACATTGTATTGTATTGTCTTGTACCGTGTATTGTATTGTACCGTACCTTGTATTGTATTGTATTGTACCGTGTATTGTACCGTACCGTGTATTGTATTGTACCGTACCTTGTATTGTACCGTACCTTGTATTGTATTGTACCGTACCGTGTATTGTATTGTACCGTACCGTGTATTGTACCGTACCGTGTATTGTATTGTACCGTGTATTGTACCGTACCGTGTATTGTATTGTATTGTACCGTGTATTGTATTGTACCGTACAGTGTATTGTACCGTACCGGGTATTGTATTGTACCATACTGTGTATTGTATTGTACCGTGTATTGTATTGTATTGTACCGTGTATTGTATTGTACCGTACCGTGTATCGTATTGTACCGTAACGTGTATTGTACCGTACCGTGTATTGTATTGTACCGTACCGTGTATTGTACCGTACCGTGTATTGTATTGTACCGTAACGTGTATTGTATTGCACCATACCGTGTATTGTATTGTACCGTGTATTGTATTGCACCATACCGTGTATTGTATTGTACCGTACCGTGTATTGTATTGTACCGTACCGTGTATTGTATTGTACCGTACCGTGTATTGTATTGGTACCGTACCGTGTATTGTACCGTACCGTGTATTGTACCGTACCGTGTAACATACTGTACCGTGTATTGTATTGTATTGTACCATACCGTGTATTGTATTGTACCGTACCGTGTATCGTATTGTACCGTGTATTGTACCGTACCGTTTATTGTATTGTACCGTACCGGGTATTGTATTGTACCGTGTATTGTATTGTACCGTATCGTGTATCGTATTGTACCGCACCGATATTGTATTGTACCGCATCGGGTATTGTATTGTACCGCATCGTGTATCGTATTGTACCGCACGTTTATTGTATTGTACCGCATCGGTATTGTATTGTACCGTGTACTGTATTGTACCGTACCGTGTATTGTATTGTACCGTGTATCGTATTGTACCGTGTATTGTACCGTACTGTTTATTGTATTGTACCGTACCGGGTATTGTATTGTACCGTACCGTGTATCGTATTGTACCGTACCGTTTATTGTATTGTACCGTACCGGGTATTGTATTGTACCGTGTATTGTATTGTACCGCATCGTGTATTGTATTGTATTGTACGTGTATTGTACCGTACCATGTACCGTACCTTGTATTGTATTGTATTGTACCGTGTATTGTATTGTACCGTACCTTGTATTGTATTGTATTGTACCGTGTATTGTATTGTACTGTACATTGTATTGTATTGTCTTGTACCGTGTATTGTATTGTACCGTACCTTGTATTGTATTGTATTGTACCGTGTATTGTACTGCATCGTGTATTGTATTGTACCGTACCTTGTATTGTACCGTACCTTGTATTGTATTGTACCGCATCGTGTATTGTATTGTACCGCATCGTGTATTGTACCGCATCGTGTATTGTATTGTACCGTATTGTACCGCATCGTGTATTGTATTGTATTGTACCGTGTATTGTATTGTACCGCATCGTGTATTGTATTGTATTGTACCGTATTGTATTGTACCGCATCGTGTATTTTACCGCATCGTGTATTGTATTGTACCATGTATTGTACCGCCGTGTATTGTACCGCATCGTGTATTGTACCGCATCGTGTATTGTATTGTACCGCATCGTGTATTGTATTGCACCGCATCGTGTATTGTACCGCATCGTATTGTATTGTACCGTGTATTGTATTGTACCGTACCGTGTATTGTATTGTTACCGTACCGTGTATGGTACCGCATCGTGTATTGTATTGTACCGTCCGTGTATTGTATGGTTACCGTACCGTGTATTGTCCTGTACCCTGTATTGTATTGTTCCGTACCGTGTATTGTATTGCACCGTGTATTGTATTGTACCGTGTATTGTATTGCACCGTACCGTGTAACGTACTGTACCGTGTATTGTATTGTACCGTGTATTGTATTGTACTGTACCTTGTATTGTATTGTATTGTACCGTGTATTGTATTGTACCGTACCTTGTATTGTATTGTATTGTACCGTGTATTGTACCGTACCGTGTATTGTACCATACCGTGTATTGTATTGTATTGTACCGTGTATTGTATTGTACCGTACCTTGTATTGTATTGTACCGTGTATTGTATTGTATTGTACCGAACCGTGTATTGTATTGTATTGTACCGTACCGTGTATCGTATTGTACCGTACCTTGTAGTGTATTGTACCGTACCTTGTATTGTATTGTACCGTACCGTGTATTGTATTGTACCGTGTATTGTACCGTACCATGTATTGTACCGTGTATTGTACCGTGTATTGTACCGTGTATTGTACCGTTTATTGTATTGTATTGTACCGTGTTGTATTGTACCGTACCGTGTATTGTACCGTGTATTGTACCGTGTATTGTATTGTACCGTACCGTGTATTGTACCGTACCGTGTATTGTATTGTACCGTGTATTGTATTGTATTGTACCGTGTATTGTAGTGTACCGTACGTTGTATTGTACCGTGTATTGTATTGTATTGTACCGTGTATTGCATTGTACCATACTGTGTATTGTATTGTACCGTACCGTGTATTGTATTGTACCGTGTATTGTATTGTACCGTACCGTGTATTGTATTGTACCGTGTATTGTATTGTACCGTACCGTGTATTGTATTGTATTGTACCGTACCGTGTATTGTATTGTATTGTACCGTGTATTGTACCGTACCGTGTATTGTACCGTACCGTGTATTGTATTGTACCGTGTATTGTATTGTACCGTACCTTGTATTGTATTGTATTGTACCGTGTATTGTATTGTACCGTACCTTGTATTGTATTGTATTGTACCGTGTATTGTACCGTACCGTGTATTGTACCGTACCTTGTATTGTATTGTACCGTACCGTGTATTGTATTGTACCGTGTATTGTATTGTACCGTGTATTGTACCGTACCGTGTATTGTACCGTACCTTGTATTGTATTGTATTGTACCGTGTATTGTACCGTACCGTGTATTGTATTGTACCGTGTATTGTACCATACCGTGTATTGTACCGTACCTTGTATTGTATTGTATTGTACCGTGTATTGTACCGTACCGTGTATTGTATTGTACCGTACCTTGTATTGTATTGTACCGTACCGTGTATTGTACCATACTGTGTATTGTATTGTACCGTGTATTGTATTGTACCGTACCGTGTATTGTACCATACTGTGTATTGTATTGTACCGTCTATTGTATTGTACCGTACCGTGTATTGTATTGTTACCGTACCGTGTATTGTACCGTACCGTGTATTGTATTGTACCGTACCGTGTATTGTATTGTTACCGTACCGTGTATTGTCCCGTACCCTGTATTGTATTGTATCGTACCGTGTATTGTATTGTATTGTACCGTGTATTGTACCGTACCGTGTATTGTACCGTACCGTGTATTGTATTGTACCGTGTATTGTATTGTACCGTACCTTGTATTGTATTGTATTGTACCGTGTATTGTATTGTACCGTACCTTGTATTGTATTGTATTGTACCGTGTATTGTACCGTACCGTGTATTGTACCGTACCTTGTATTGTATTGTACCGTACCGTGTATTGTATTGTACCGTGTATTGTATTGTACCGTGTATTGTACCGTACCGTGTATTGTACCGTACCTTGTATTGTATTGTACCGTGTATTGTACCGTACCGTACCGTGTATTGTATTGTACCGTACCTTGTATTGTACCGTACCTTGTATTGTATTGTACCGTACCGTGTATTGTATTGTACCGTGTATTGTACCGTACCGTGTATTGTACCGTACCGTGTAATGTATTGTACCGTACCGTGTATTGTATTGTACCGTACCGTGTATTGTACCATACCGTGTATTGTATTGTACCGTGTATTGTATTGTACCGTACCGTGTATTGTATTGTTACCGTACCGTGTATTGTACCGTACCGTGTATTGTATTGTACCTTACCGTGTATTGTATTGTTACCGTACCGTGTATTGTACCGTACCCTGTATTGTATTGTACCGTACCGTGTATTGTATTGCACCGTGTATTGTATTGTACCGTGTATTGTATTGCACCGTACGATGTAACGTACTGTACCGTGTATTGTATTGTACCGTGTATTGTATTGTACCGTGTATTGTACCGTACCGTGTATTGTACCGTACCTTGTATTGTATTGTACCGTACAGTGTATTGTATTGTACCGTACCTTGTATTGTACCGTACCTTGTATTGTATTGTACCGTACCGTGTATTGTACCGTACCGTGTATTGTACCGTACCGTGTATTGTACCGTACCGTGTATTGTACCGTACCGTGTATTGTATTGTACCGTACCGTGTATTGTATTGTACCGTACCGTGTATTGTACCATACCGTGTATTGTATTGTACCGTGTATTGTATTGTACCGTACCGTGTATTGTATTGTTACCGTACCGTGTATTGTACCGTACCGTGTATTGTATTGTACCGTACCGTGTATTGTATTGTTACCGTACCGTGTATTGTACCGTACCCTGTATTGTATTGTACCGTACCGTGTATTGTATTGCACCGTGTATTGTATTGTACCGTGTATTGTATTGCACCGTACCATGTAACGTACTGTACCGTGTATTGTATTGTACCGTCTATTGTATTGTACTGTACCTTGTATTGTATTGTATTGTACCGTGTATTGTATTTTACCGTGTATTGTAATGTACCGTGTATTGTATTGTACCGTACCTTGTATTGTATTGTATTGTACCGTGTATTGTATTGTACCGCATCGTGTATTGTACCGCATACCGTGTATTGTATTGTATTGTACCGTGTATTGTATTGTACCGTACCTTGTATTGTATTGTACCGTGTATTGTATTGTATTGTACCGTACCGTGTATTGTATTGTATTGTACCGTACCGTGTATCGTATTGTACCGTACCTTGTAGTGTATTGTACCGTACCTTGTATTGTATTGTACCGTACCGTGTATTGTATTGTATTGTACCGTGTATTGTACCGTACCGTGTATTGTATTGTGTATTGTACCGTGTATTGTACCGTGTATTGTACCGTGTATTGTATTGTACCGTACCGTGTATTGTACCGTGTATTGTACCGTGTATTGTATTGTACCGTACCGTGTATTGTACCGTGTATTGTACCGTACCTTGTATTGTACCGTACCTTGTATTGTATTGTACCGTACCGTGTATTGTATTGTACCGTACCGTGTATTGTACCGTACCGTGTATTGTATTGTACCGTGTATTGTACCGTACCGTGTATTGTTTGGTATTGTACCGTGTATTGTATTGTACCGTACCGTGTATTGTATTGTATTGTACCGTGTATTGTATTGTACCGTACCGTGTATTTTACCGTACCGTGTATTGTATTGTACCATGTATTGTACCGTACCGTGTATTGTACCGTACCGTGTATTGTACCGTACCGTGTATTGTATTGTACCGTACCGTGTATTGTATTGCACCGTACCGTGTATTGTACCGTACCGTGTATTGTATTGTACCGTGTATTGTATTGTACCGTACCGTGTATTGTATTGTTACCGTACCGTGTATGGTACCGTACCGTGTATTGTATTGTACCGTCCCGTGTATTGTATTGTTACCGTACCGTGTATTGTCCTGTACCCTGTATTGTATTGTTCCGTATCGTGTATTGTATTGCACCGTGTATTGTATTGTACCGTGTATTGTATTGCACCGTACCGTGTAACGTACTGTACCGTGTATTGTATTGTACCGTGTATTGTATTGTACTGTACCTTGTATTGTATTGTATTGTACCGTGTATTGTATTGTACCGTACCTTGTATTGTATTGTATTGTACCGTGTATTGTACCGTACCGTGTATTGTACCGTACCGTGTATTGTATTGTATTGTACCGTGTATTGTATTGTACCGTACCTTGTATTGTATTGTACCGTGTATTGTATTGTATTGTACCGAACCGTGTATTGTATTGTATTGTACCGTACCGTGTATCGTATTGTACCGTACCTTGTAGTGTATTGTACCGTACCTTGTATTGTATTGTACCCATCGTGTATTGTATTGTACCGTGTATTGTACCGTACCATGTATTGTACCGTGTATTGTACCGTGTATTGTACCGTGTATTGTACCGTTTATTGTATTGTATTGTACCGTGTTGTATTGTACCGTACCGTGTATTGTACCGTGTATTGTACCGTGTATTGTATTGTACCGTACCGTGTATTGTATTGTACCGTGTATTGTATTGTATTGTACCGTGTATTGTAGTGTACCGTACGTTGTATTGTACCGTGTATTGTATTGTATTGTACCGTGTATTGCATTGTACCATACTGTGTATTGTATTGTACCGTACCGTGTATTGTATTGTACCGTGTATTGTATTGTACCGTACCGTGTATTGTATTGTACCGTGTATTGTATTGTACCGTACCGTGTATTGTATTGTATTGTACCGTACCGTGTATTGTATTGTATTGTACCGTGTATTGTACCGTACCGTGTATTGTACCGTACCGTGTATTGTATTGTACCGTGTATTGTATTGTACCGTACCTTGTATTGTATTGTATTGTACCGTGTATTGTATTGTACCGTACCTTGTATTGTATTGTATTGTACCGTGTATTGTACCGTACCGTGTATTGTACCGTACCTTGTATTGTATTGTACCGTACCGTGTATTGTATTGTACCGTGTATTGTATTGTACCGTGTATTGTACCGTACCGTGTATTGTACCGTACCTTGTATTGTATTGTATTGTACCGTGTATTGTACCGTACCGTGTATTGTATTGTACCGTGTATTGTACCATACCGTGTATTGTACCGTACCTTGTATTGTATTGTATTGTACCGTGTATTGTACCGTACCGTGTATTGTATTGTACCGTACCTTGTATTGTACCGTACCTTGTATTGTATTGTACCGTACCGTGTATTGTATTGTACCGTGTATTGTACCGTACCGTGTATTGTACCGTACCGTGTATTGTACCGTACCGTGTATTGTATTGTACCGTACCGTGTATTGTATTGTACCGTACCGTGTATTGTACCATACTGTGTATTGTATTGTACCGTCTATTGTATTGTACCGTACCGTGTATTGTATTGTTACCGTACCGTGTATTGTACCGTACCGTGTATTGTATTGTACCGTACCGTGTATTGTATTGTTACGCATCCTGGATTGTACCGGACCTGTATTGTATTGTACCGCACCGTGTATTGTATTGTATTGTACCGTGTATTGTACCGTACCGTGTATTGTACCGTACCGTGTATTGTATTGTACCGTGTATTGTATTGTACCGTACCTTGTATTGTATTGTATTGTACCGTGTATTGTATTGTACCGTACCTTGTATTGTATTGTATTGTACCGTGTATTGTACCGTACCGTGTATTGTACCGTACCTTGTATTGTATTGTACCGTACCGTGTATTGTATTGTACCGTGTATTGTATTGTACCGTGTATTGTACCGTACCGTGTATTGTACCGTACCTTGTATTGTATTGTACCGTGTATTGTACCGTACCGTGTATTGTATTGTACCGTACCTTGTATTGTACCGTACCTTGTATTGTATTGTACCGTACCGTGTATTGTATTGTACCGTGTATTGTACCGTACCGTGTATTGTACCGTACCGTGTAATGTATTGTACCATACCGTGTATTGTATTGTACCGTGTATTGTATTGTACCGTACCGTGTATTGTATTGTTACCGTACCGTGTATTGTACCGTACCGTGTATTGTATTGTACCGTACCGTGTATTGTATTGTTACCGTACCGTGTATTGTACCGTACCCTGTATTGTATTGTAACGTACCGTGTATTGTATTGCACCGTGTATTGTATTGTACCGTGTATTGTATTGCACCGTACCATGTAACGTACTGTACCGTGTATTGTATTGTACCGTGTATTGTATTGTACCGTGTATTGTACCGTACCGTGTATTGTACCGTACCTTGTATTGTATTGTACCGTACCGTGTATTGTATTGTACCGTACCTTGTATTGTACCGTACCTTGTATTGTATTGTACCGTACCGTGTATTGTACCGTACCGTGTATTGTACCGTACCGTGTATTGTACCGTACCGTGTATTGTACCGTACCGTGTATTGTATTGTACCGTACCGTGTATTGTATTGTACCGTACCGTGTATTGTACCATACCGTGTATTGTATTGTACCGTGTATTGTATTGTACCGTACCGTGTATTGTATTGTTACCGTACCGTGTATTGTACCGTACCGTGTATTGTATTGTACCGTACCGTGTATTGTATTGTTACCGTACCGTGTATTGTACCGTACCCTGTATTGTATTGTACCGTACCGTACCGTGTATTGTATTGCACCGTGTATTGTATTGTACCGTGTATTGTATTGCACCGTACCATGTAACGTACTGTACCGTGTATTGTATTGTACCGTCTATTGTATTGTACTGTACCTTGTATTGTATTGTATTGTACCGTGTATTGTATTTTACCGTGTATTGTAATGTACCGTGTATTGTATTGTACCGTACCTTGTATTGTATTGTATTGTACCGTGTATTGTATTGTACCGTACCGTGTATTGTACCGTACCGTGTATTGTATTGTATTGTACCGTGTATTGTATTGTACCGTACCTTGTATTGTATTGTACCGTGTATTGTATTGTATTGTACCGTACCGTGTATTGTATTGTATTGTACCGTACCTTGTATCGTATTGTACCGTACCTTGTAGTGTATTGTACCGTACCTTGTATTGTATTGTACCGTACCGTGTATTGTATTGTATTGTACCGTGTATTGTACCGTACCGTGTATTGTATTGTGTATTGTACCGTGTATTGTACCGTGTATTGTACCGTGTATTGTATTGTACCGTACCGTGTATTGTACCGTGTATTGTACCGTGTATTGTATTGCACCGTACCGTGTATTGTACCGTACCGTGTATTGTATTGTACCGTGTATTGTATTGTATTGTACCGTGTATTGTATTGTACCGTACCTTGTATTGTATTGTACCGTGTATTGTATTGTATTGTACCGTACCGTGTATTGTATTGTATTGTACCGTACCGTGTATCGTATTGTACCGTACCTTGTAGTGTATTGTACCGTACCTTGTATTGTATTGTACCGTACCGTGTATTGTATTGTATTGTACCGTGTATTGTATTGTACCGTACCGTGTATTGTAACGTGTATTGTACCGTGTATTGTATTGTACCGTACCGTGTATTGTACCGTACCGTGTATTGTATTGTACCGTGTATTGTATTGTATTGTACCGTGTATTGTAGTGTACCGTACCTTGTATTGTACCGTGTATTGTATTGTATTGTACCGTGTATTGTATTGTACCGTGTATTGTATTGTACCATATTGTGTATTGTATTGTACCGTACCGTGTATTGTATTGTACCGTACCGTGTATTGTATTGTACATTGTATTGTACCGTACCTTGTATTGTATTGTACCGTACCGTGTATTGTATTGTACCGTGTATTGTATTGTACCGTACCTTGTATTGTATTGTATTGTACCGTGTATTGTACCGTACCGTGTATTGTATTGTATTTTACCGTGTATTGTACCGTACTGTGTATTATACCGTACCGTGTATTGTATTGTACCTCACTAACTTTTACAGATGCACAATTGAGAGCATCCTGTCGGGCTGTATCACCACCTGGTACAGCAACTGCGTCGCCCTCACCCACAGGGCTCTCCAGTAGGTGGTACGGTCTGCACAGTGCATCGCTAGGGGCACACTGCCTGCACTCGAGGACACCTACAGCACCCGATGTCACAGGAAGGCCAAAAAGGCCATCAAGGTCAACATCCACCCGAGCCACTGCCTGTTCACCACATTATCATCCAGAAGGCGAGGTCAGTACAGGTTCATCAAAATACTGAATAACAGTTTCTATCTCAAGGCCATCAGACTGTTAAACAGCCACCACTAACACAGAGAGGCTGCTGCCTACATACAGACTCGACATCACTGGCCACTTTATACCATCTATTGCATCTTACCTATGTCAAGCCACTCTGTCATTGCTCATCCATATATTTATATGTATATATTCTTATTCCATTCCTTTACTTAGATTTGTGTGTATTAGGTAGTTGTTGTGGAATTGATAGATTACATGTTAGATATTACTGCACTGTCGGATCTAGAAGCACAAGCATTTTTGCTACACTCGCAATAACATCTGCTAACCATGTGTATGTGACCAATACAATTTGATTTGATTTTGACTTGAGTAGGGGGGGGGATGTCATGTTTCTTTGGGGAATCTATATTCCCATGGGATTGAGAGACTGGAAGGACGGTGGGAATAAGTTGAGGGACACACACACACACACACACACACACACACACACACACACACACACACACACACACACACACACACACACACACACACACACACACACACAGAGTCTTGATTTTATGTGTTTTATATACACAGTATTTCCACACTATGAAGTTGGAATTATACTGTGAAATACTGTGAAATTTTGCGATGGAGTTTTGGCCTGCCTGGTGACATTCTATAAATGTGTTATAGACCAATAAGAAAGAGAGTTCCAAACCTCTGCCAATAACAGCTGGTTTTCAGTTTCCCCTCCCACTCAGACTCCTCCCAGACAGTCCTAGCAAAATCTTGCTTGAGAAATTGTTCTTTGCTCGGAAGCTATTTTTGTTTAATTTTGACAATTTCAATTGAAAACAATGACAGTAAGGTACTTAATTGTCACCCGGATATGATTTGATAGAGATAAAAACGTCTGCATTGGACCATTAATGTGAGCTCTAGTGTGGTTGTGTTGCCCTCAGGAATGTGACACTGAAGACTTGGGGCAAGCAGAATTAACAACCTATGCAGGATTCAAAACAGTTGCTTTGTGAGAAGGTGTTGAAGTTCACAGTTGTGTAAATGCTAGCTGAGAATTAGCCAGCGCCTGGGCTTGGCCCGAAGTCAAGGCAGATCTGCAGGAGCCATGGCCCAATGAGACACGGGTATGGTCCACATAAATGGAAACAGAAAAGTCTGAGTCTTTTCGGTTAAACACCAGGGTAAATGCTCATTGGAAACTCACCACAACATAACATCAGCTTCCAGGCTGCATCTGGGCCCTGTAACAGAGAAAGAGAGGCAGAGACAGAGACATGGAGACAGAGACATGGAGATAGAAACATGGAGACAGATACATGGAGACAGAGACATGGAGACTGAGAGGCAGAGACAGAGACATGGAGACAGAGACAGAGAGACAGAGACATGGAGACCGAAACAGAAACTGAGAGACAGAGACAGAGACATGGAGACAGAGACATGGAGAAAGAGACATGGAGACAGAGACAGAGACTAAAATCCAGAGACAGCGACATGGAGACTGAGACAGAGACAGAGAGACCGAGACATGGAGACAGAGACATGGAGACAGACACATAGAGACTGAGAGACAGAGACATGGAGACAGAAACATAGAGACAGAGAGACAGAGAGGCAGAGACAGAGACATGGAGACAGAGACTGAGAGGCAGAGACATGGAGACCAAGACAGAGACAGAGACAGAGAGGCAGAGACAGAGACATGGAGACCGAGACCGAGACATAGAGACAGAGGACAGAGACAGAAACTGAGAGACTGAGACAGAGACATGGAGACAGAGATACGGAGACAGAGACTGAGAGGCAGAGGCTGAGAGACAGAGACAGAGACTGAAAGACTGAGAGAGAGACAGACAGACAGAGATATGGAGACTGAGACAGAAACAGAGACATGGAGACAGAGACATAGAGACAGCGACTGAGAGGCAGAGGCAGAGACATGGAGACCGAAACAGAGACAGAGACAGAGACAGAGAGGCAGAGACAAAGACATGGAGACCGAGACCGAGACAGAGAGACAGAGGACAGAGACAGAAGCTGAGAGACAGAGACAGAGACGTGGAAACAGAAACATAGAGACAGAGAAATGGAGACAGAGACAGAGACATGGAGACCGAGACAGAAACTGAGAGACAGAGACAGAGACATGGAGACAGAAACATACAGACAGAGACAGAGACATGGAGACAGGAACTGAGAGACAGAGACAAAGACATGGAGACAGGAACAGAGACAGAGATATGGAGACAGAAACTGAGAGACAGAGACAGAGACATGGAGACAGAAACATACAGACAGACAGAGACAGAGACATGGAGACAGGAACTGAGAGACAGAGACAGAGACATGGAGACAGGGACAGAGACAGAGATATGGAGACAGAAACTGAGAGACAGAGACAGAGACATGGAGACAGAAACATACAGACAGAGACAGAGACATGGAGACAGGAACTGTAAGACAGAGACGGAGACATGGAGACAGGAACAGAGACAGAGATATGGAGACAGAAACTGAGAGACAGAGACAGAGACATGGAGACAGAAACATACAGACAGAGACAGAGACATGGAGACAGGAACAGAGACAGAGATATGGAGACAGAGACATGGAGAAAGAGACATGGAGACAGAAACATAGAGACAGAGACATAGAGACAGAGACATGGAGACAGAGATATGGAGACAGAGATATGGAGACAGAGATATGGAGACAGAGACATTGAGACAGAAACATAGAGACAGAAACATAGACCGAGACAGAGACTGAGAGACTGAGAGACAGACAGACAGAGACATGGAGACCGAGACAGAGACTGAGCGACAGAGACAGACAGGCAGAGACAGAGACATGGAAACAGAGACTGAGAGGCAGAGACAGAGACAGAGACATGGAGACAGAGACTAGGAGCCAGGACAGAGACATGGAGACAGAGACAGAGACATGGAGACAGAGACAGAGACAGAGAGGCAGAGGACAGAGACAGAGAGATAGATACATAGACAGAGAGATAGATACATAGACAGAGACAGATACATAGACAGAGAGACAGAGACATAGACAGAGAGACAGAGAGACAGAGAGAGACACAGAGACAGAGACAGAGAGATAGACAGAGAGATAGAGACATAGACAAGAGGACAGAGAGAGACAGAGAGATAGAGACAGAGAGATAGAGACATAGACATAGACATAGACAAGAGGACAGAGACAGAGACAGAGAGATAGACAGAGAGATAGAGACAGACATAGACAGAGAGAGAGAGACAGAGAGATAGAGACATAGACATAGACAGAGACATGGAGGGCGAGGCCGAGACTGAGACAGAGACAGAGACAGAGGACAGAGGACAGAGACATAGACATAGACAGACATAGACAGAGAGACAGAGACATAGACAGAGACATGGAGGGTGAGGCCGAGACTGAGACAGAGACAGAGACAGAGGACAGAGACAGAGACATAGACAGAGAGATAGAGACATAGACATAGAGAGAGAGAGAGAGAGATAGAGACATAGACAAGAGGAAAGAGACATAGACAGAAGGATAGAGACATAGACATAGACTGACAGAGAGATAGAGACAGAGGACAGAGACAGAGACATAGACAGAGAGATAGAGACATAGACATAGACAGAGACATGGAGGGTGAGGCCGAGACTGAGACAGAGACAGAGAGGCAGAGACAGAGGCAGAGAGATAGAGACAGAGACATAGACATAGCCAGAGAGATAGAGACATAGACATAGACAGAGACAGAGACAGAGACAGAGATAGAGAGGCAGAGACAGAGAGATAGAGACGGAGACATAGACATAGACATAGACAGAGACAGAGACAGAGGCAGAGAGTCGAAGACACAAATTACACTAACCACCGGTCATCCTCATTTTCAAAAGTATTGTAATCTTTCAAAAAAAAGAAATTGTGTACTAATAGAGAAAGTGGGACATGGGCCAGTGCATGGGCGTTTTAAGCCACTGAAAGACTTATCCCACATAAAATCGTAGCCCTCATTTGTTCAGTCATTATAATGGACAAATCATCCCTGGTGTAAATAGGACTAGTGCCCAACCCATGGCTCAGTGTTAAATTAACACGGCCAAGTAATGATTATTCCTGATCATGAAAAGCAGCTATGATTGTAAACACAGCACTTTCACCGCAATTATACCACGGTGGGTGATTCACACCATTATATTGCTTACTGAATTTAATTAGATGTTCATCCACCCATACTGCGATACCACATTCCTCCACTAGATGTCAGTGCATCCCTCGCTTCGCCCTCTGACTCAGTCTCAGTCTCACCTGTCATGAGTTGAACCTTGAGAGCGCCTGTAGGTAGAGTACAAATACAAATCTAACCAAATTAATAGAAGTAATCAAATATAAAGTACAGAGGAAGGAAGCGGACCCAGGCTGCAGCCAGGAGCCACACTCCATTAGACACGTGGCCGTTCTAAATACTAATAATAAGCAAGAGAGCTCTCCTCTGCCTTTATGAGGTGGCCCAGCCCAGGGCAGTTTAGTTTCTTTTTCTTAGGGTTTCCATTAGCTACTGTACATGCAGCAGCTACTCTTCCTGGGGTCCACATAAAACCTACAAGTACATGACAAAGTACAGAACAGTTATAGACAAGATCAATATAAGACTTTACATTGAAATAAAATATTTTTAAAAGATAAGGGTTATATATTGGAAAGACACCAAGAGACAACAAAAATACTATTTACATACTATTCATACATGTTCTTACATACAGTTACATTAGATCTGTAGAAGAGAAGAGGCGCTGTGATACAATATGTTTTTTTAATCTGTTTTTTTTAAAGCTAAAATGGCTTTTTGCCTAAGTAACCTCTGGTGGCAGAGCATTCAATGATGACATGGCTCTATATTTAACAGAACAACGCACAACATTTATTTTTGTTTTGGGTAGACTGAAGAAACCCATAGTGGTGTGTCTGATGGGATATGTCTGTTTTAAGTGTCATGCAAATAGATTATACAAGTGTTTAGGCATTTTCAACACAGAAATGATTCTTAAAAAGACTAGAAGAGAAGGAGTCAATTTCTCCTCAACCATCAAAGACTATCATGCATGTTGTTGATGTTAGTTATGTGTGTGTTTATGAGCCAGCTGCGGCTTTGCTAGGTCTTTCTTTGCTGCACCTGACCATATTACCAGACAGTAATCAGTATGGGACAATACCCCAGTTATCAGTATGGGACAATACCCCAGTTATCAGTATGGGACAATACCCCAGTTATCAGTATGGGACAATACCCCACTTATCAGTATGGGACAATACCCCAGTAATCAGTATGGGACAATACCCCAGTAATCAGTATGGGACAATACCCCAGTAATCAGTATGGGACAATACCCCAGTTATCAGTATGGGACAATACCCCAGTTATCAGTATGGGACAATACCCCAGTTATCAGTATGGGACAATACCCCAGTTATCAGTATGGGACAATACCCCAGTTATCAGTATGGGACAATACCCCAGTTATCAGTATGGGACAATACCCCAGTTATCAGTATGGGACAATACCCCAGTTATCAGTATGGGACAATACCAGAGCCTGAACAACTAGTACAGTTGATGTTTGTGTCAACAACATAGAACATCTTTTTATAACAGACATACAGTACCTCTCCCCATCATCAAAACAACTTTGTCGCTATGACTTGATAGCTGACCATCTAATGTTAATCCTAGGAGTTTAGCTTCCTGAACTTGTTCAATGGTCACACCATTTATATAAAACTCCAGTTGAGGTTTAGGTCTTAATGAATGTTTAGAACAAATCATATGTAATTTGTCACATGCGCCGAATACAACATTACATTTACATTTAAGTCATTTAGCAGACGCTCTTATCCAGAGCGACTTACAAATTGGTGCATTCACCTTATGACCTCCAGTGGGACAGTAGTGCATCTAAATCTTTTCAGGGGGAGGGGGGGTGAGAGGGATTACTTTATCCTATCCTAGGTATTCCTTAAAGAGGTGGGGTTTCAGGTGTCTCCGGAAGGTGGTGATTGACTCCGCTGTCCTGGCGTCGTGAGGGAGTTTGTTCCACCATTGGGGGGCCAGAGCAGCGAACAGTTTTGACTGGGCTGAGCGGGAACTGTACTTCCTCAGTGGTAGGGAGGCGAGCAGGCCAGAGGTGGATGAACGCAGTGCCCTTGTTTGGGTGTAGGGCCTGATCAGAGCCTGGAGGTACTGAGGTGCCGTTCCCCTCACAGCTCCGTAGGCAAGCACCATGGTCTTGTAGCGGATGCGAGCTTCAACTGGAAGCCAGTGGAGGGAGCGGAGGAGCGGGGTGACGTGAGAGAACTTGGGAAGGTTGAACACCAGACGGGCTGCGGCGTTCTGGATGAGTTGTAGGGGTTTAATGGCACAGGCAGGGAGCCCAGCCAACAGCGAGTTGCAGTAATCCAGACGGGAGATGACAAGTGCCTGGATTAGGACCTGCGCCGCTTCCTGTGTGAGGCAGGGTCGTACTCTGCGGATGTTGTAGAGCATGAACCTACAGGAACGGGCCACCGCCTTGATGTTAGTTGAGAACGACAGGGTGTTGTCCAGGATCACGCCAAGGTTCTTAGCGCTCTGGGAGGAGGACACAATGGAGTTGTCAACCGTGATGGCGAGATCATGGAACGGGCAGTCCTTCCCGGGAGGAAGAGCAGCTCCGTCTTGCCGAGGTTCAGCTTGAGGTGGTGATCCGTCATCCACACGGATATGTCTGCCAGACATGCAGAGATGCGATTCGCCACCTGGTCATCAGAAGGGGGAAAGGAGAAGATTAATTGTGTGTCGTCTGCATAGCAATGATAGGAGAGACCATGTGAGGTTATGACAGAGCCAAGTGACTTGGTGTATAGCGAGAATAGGAGAGGGCCTAGAACAGAGCCTGGGGGACACCAGTGGTGAGAGCACGTGGTGTGGAGACGGATTCTCGCCACGCCACCTGGTAGGAGCGACCTGTCAGGTAGGACGCAATCCAAGCGTGGGCCGCGCCGGAGATGCCCAACCCGGAGAGGGTGGAGAGGAGGATCTGATGGTTCACAGTATCGAAGGCAGCCGATAGGTCTAGAAGGATGAGAGCAGAGGAGAGAGAGTTAGCTTTAGCAGTGCGGAGCGCCTCCGTGATACAGAGAAGAGCAGTCTCAGTTGAATGACTAGTCTTGAAACCTGACTGATTTGGATCAAGAAGGTCATTCTGAGAGAGATAGCGGGAGAGCTGGCCAAGGACGGCACGTTCAAGAGTTTTGGAGAGAAAAGAAAGAAGGGATACTGGTCTGTAGTTGTTGACATCGGAGGGATCGAGTGTAGGTTTTTTCAGAAGGGGTGCAACTCTCGCTCTCTTGAAGACGGAAGGGACGTAGCCAGCGGTCAGGGATGAGTTGATGAGCGAGGTGAGGTAAGGGAGGAGGTCTCCGGAAATGGTCTGGAGAAGAGAGGAGGGGATAGGGTCAAGCGGGCAGGTTGTAGGGCGGCCGGCCGTCACAAGACGCGAGATTTCATCTGGAGAGAGAGGGGAGAAAGAGGTCAGAGCACAGGGTAGGGCAGTGTGAGCAGAACCAGCGGTTCTTAGCAAACGAGGATCGGATGTCGTCGACCTTCTTTTCAAAATGGTTGACGAAGTCATCTGCAGAGAGGGAGGAGGGGGGAGGGGGAGGAGGATTCAGGAGGGAGGAGAAGGTTGCAAAGAGCTTCCTAGGGTTAGAGGCAGATGCTTGGAATTTAGAGTGGTAGAAAGTGGCTTTAGCAGCAGAGAGAGAAGAGGAAAATGTAGAGAGGAGGGAGTGAAAGGATGTCAGGTCCGCAGGGAGGCGAGTTTTCCTCCATTTCCGCTCGGCTGCCCGGAGCCCTGTTCTGTGAGCTCGCAATGAGTCGTCGAGCCACGGAGCGGGAGGGGAGGACCGAGCCGGCCTGGAGGATAGGGGACATAGAGAGTCAAAGGATGCAGAAAGGGAGGAGAGGAGGGTTGAGGAGGCAGAATCAGGAGATAGGTTGGAGAAGGTTTGAGCAGAGGGAAGAGATGATAGGATGGAAGAGGAGAGAGTAGCGGGGGAGAGAGAGCGAAGGTTGGGACGGCGCGGTACCATCCGAGTAGGGGCAGTGTGGGAAGTGTTGGATGAGAGCGAGAGGGAAAAGGAGTGTAGACTTTACAGTGAAAAGGTTTCTTATGAGCCCTTAACCAACAATGCAGTTCAAAAGTATAAAATGTACAAATAGATAAAAAGGAAATAGTAACACAATAAAAAAAACACAATAAAATACACAATAACAATTAATATTTCAACCAAATACACAATGCTTCTGGTTTTAGATGTTTTTAAGACCACTTTACTGTTAATTACCCATTGTGACACTGACTGTAAACCCCTTGCTAAGATTATCCGTGAGCTCACTGGCTGTAGGTGCTGATGTGTAGTGTACAATCATCAGCATACATGATCACTTTAGCTTCTTGTAAGACAAGTGGCAAATCATTTGCAATAATGGAGAAGAGTAACGGCCCAAGGCAACTGCACCGAGGGACACCACACTGTACATATCTGATGTATGCACTGAACTCTAACAACACAGCTCCAACTATGATCTGATGTTAGAGAAGCGTTCATTGAAGAACACTCTCTGGGTTCTTCAGGAGTGAGTAATTCTCCAACCATGTGATGGCAGGTGATGTAAAGTAATAACAAGTGAGTTCTTTCAACAGCAATTTGTGATCAGTAACATCAAAGGCTGCACGGAAATCTAACAACACAGCTCCAACTATCATCTTGTTATCCATTTATTTTAGCCAATCATCTGTCAATCTGAATCAGTGCAGGCAAGTGGAGGGCCCTTCCCTATATGCATGCTGAAAGTCAACAGTTAACGTATTCTTTTAAAAATGCCATTGCATTTGTTGAATCACAGTTCTTAGAGCATTGGGCCAGTAACCGAAAGGTTGCTGGATCAAATCCCTGAGCTGACAAGGTAAAAATCTGTCGTTCTGCCCCCTGGGCAAGGCAGTTAACCCACTGTTCCCCGGCGCCGAAGACATGGATGTCGATTAAGGCCCCCCCCCCATCTCTCTGATTCAGAGGGTTTGGGTTAAATGCGGAAGACACAGTTCAGTTGAAGGCCTTCAGTTGTACAACTGACCAGGTATTCCCCTTTTCCTTTCCTTTCTCTCCATCAGTTTACTAAGAACAGGCATCAATCTGATTTGTCGGCTGTTGGAGCCAGTAAAGCATGCTTTACTATTTTTAGGAAGTACAATTACTTTAACTTCCTTCCACGCCGGTGGACACATACACTCCTTTAGGCTTTGGTTAAAGACATGGAAAATAGGGGTGGCAATACTACCGTTCTCTATAGTTTCCCATTCAGGTTGTCTATACCTGGTGGTAATACAGTCTGCTACCGTTTTCTATAGTTTCCCATTCAGGTTGTCTATACCTGGTGGTAATACAGTCTGCTACCGTTCTCTATAGTTTCCCATCCAGGTTGTCTATACCTGGTGGTAATACAGTCTGCTACCGTTCTCTATAGTTTCCCATTCAGGTTGTCTATACCTGGTGGTAATACAGTCTGCTACCGTTCTCTATAGTTTCCCATTCAGGTTGTCTATACCTGGTGGTAATACAGTCTGCTACCGTTCTCTATAGTTTCCCATCCAGGTTGTCTATACCTGGTGGTAATACAGTCTGCTACTGTTCTCTATAGTTTCCCATTCAGGTTGTCTATACCTGGTGGTAATACAGTCTGCTACCGTTCTCTATAGTTTCCCATTCAGGTTGTCTATACCTGGTGGTAATACAGTCTGCTACCGTTCTCTATAGTTTCCCATCCAGGTTGTCTATACCTGGTGGTAATACAGTCTGCTACCGTTCTCTATAGTTTCCCATCCAGGTTGTCTATACCTGGTGGTAATACAGTCTGCTACCGTTCTCTATAGTTTCCCATCCAGGTTGTCTATACCTGGTGGTAATACAGTCTGCTACCGTTCTCTATAGTTTCCATTCCAGGTTGTCTATACCTGGTGGTAATACAGTCTGATACTGTTCTCTATAGTTTCCCATTCAGGTTGTCTATACCTGGTGGTAATACAGTCTGCTACCGTTCTCTATAGTTTCCCATCCAGGTTGTCTATACCTGGTGGTAATACAGTCTGCTACCGTTCTCTATAGTTTCCCATCCAGGTTGTCTATACCTGGTGGTAATACAGACTGCTACCGTTCTCTATAGTTTCCCTGAAGCAAGCATATCTTAGAAAGAGGGGGAGAGAGAGAGAGAAAGCTGGATGCAGGGATGGAGGGAGGTAGGGGTGGAGGGAGGTAGGGATGGAGATAGAGATAGAGAGAAAGCTGGATGCAGGGATGGAGGGTGGGAGGGAGGGCGATAGAGAGAGAGAGAGTATGAGCTTAAGAGAGAGTGTTTGAAAGTGTTAGAGAGAGAGAGAGAGAGAGACAGCACAGCACACGGCACAATGACACCGTGATACAGCACTTTCCTATTGTTGACATTCTAGTGCCTTCGGAAAGTATTCAGACCCCTTGACTTTTTACACATTTTGTTAGGTTACAGCCTTATTCTAAAATTGATGAAATTACCCCCCCGTCATGAATCTACACACAACATCCCATAATGACAAAGCAAAAACCGTTTAGCTAATTTATTAGAAATACAAAACTGAAATATGACATTTACATAAGTATTCAGACCCTTTACTCAGTACTTTGCTGAAGGATCTTTGGCAAAATAGGACTCTAGGAAGAGTCTTGGTGGTTCCAAACTTCTTCAATTTAAGAATGATGGAGGCCAATATGTTCTTGGGGACCTTCAATGTTGCAAAACAATGTTTATATCTTTCCCCAGATCGGTGCCTCGACACAGTCCTGTCTCGGCGCTCTAAGGACAATTCCTTCGACCTCATGGCTTGGTTTTTGCTCTGACATTTACAGTCAACTGTGGGACATTATATAGACAGGTATGTGCCTTTCCAAATAATGTCCAATCAATTAAATTTACCACAGGTGGACTCCATACACATTGTAGAAACACCTCAGGGATTATCAATGGAAACAGGATGCACCTGAGCTCAATTTGGAGCATCATAGCAAAGGGTCTGAATATACATGTAAATAAGGTATTTCTGTAAAATAAAAACACATGAATTAGCAAACATTTCTAAAATCTTGTTTTCACTTTCACATTTTGGGGTATTCTGTGGAGATTGCTGAGGATTTTTTTTCATGTAATCCATTTTCGAATAAGGCTGTAACGTAACAAAATGTGGAAAAAAGTCAAGGGATCTGAATACTTTACAAATACACTGTGTATTTACATTCCAACATCTCTGATCCAGAGTATTTTAAAATAAGTGTATTCTAGTGGTAACACACCACAATACTTCTTTAAAATGTTATTTGGAATGAAAGTGATGAGTGTTTGAGTGTACAGTCGTGGCCAAATGTTTTGAGAATGACACATATACATTTTCATAAGGTCTGCTGCTTATGATGGCAATTTGCATATACTTCAGAATGTTATGAAGACTGATCAGATGAATTTCAATTAACCTCTTGAAGCTAGGGGGCACTATTTTTATGTTTGGAAAAATAACGTTCCCAAAGTAAACAGCCTATTTCTCAGCACCAGATGCTAGAATATGCATGTAATTTACAGATTAGGTGTCACGCCTTGGTCATTATATTTTGTGTTTTTGGTATAGTTTGGGTAGGCCAGGGTGTGACATGGGTATATATGTTGTGTTTCGTATTGGGGTTTGTATTATTTGGGATTGCGGCTGATTAGGGGTGTGGTATAGGTTTGGCTGCCTGAGGCGGTTCTCAATGAGAGTCAGGTGCTTCTCTTTGTCTCTGATTGGGAACCGTATTTAGGTAGCTTGAGTTCGCGTTGTATTTCGTGGGTGATTGTCCTGTCTCTGTGTTGTAGTCACCAGATAGGCTGTAATTAGTTTCACGTTCCGTTTGTTGTTTTGCTTTGTATGATATTGAGTTATTTCATGTACGTATTCTTTCATTAAAGTCATGAGTAACCTACACGCTGCATTTCGGTCCGACTCTCTTTCTACAAACGAAGAACGCCGTTACATTAGGATAGAAAACACTAAAGTTTACAAAATTGTCAAAATATTGTCTGTGAGTATAACAGAACTGATATTGCAGGTGAAACCCTGAGGAAAATCAAACCAGGAAGTGGCTTCTATTTTGAAAACTTCATGTTCCATAGCCTGCCTTTCCTCCATTTAAAGGGATATCAACCAGATTCCTTTTCCTATCGCTTCCTCAAGGTGTCAACAGTCTTTAGACATAGTTTCAGGCTTTTATTTTGAAAAATCAGTGAGAAAGACAACATCGTGTCATTGTATGGCCGGGTGCCAGCAGCGTTTTGCTTGGCGCAACAGAGTTTGGGCAGCCATTGCCTTTCCCTCTCCTACTGAGAAAGATAGTTGCGGTTGATATATTATAGATTATATATTTTAAAAACAACCTGAGGATTGATTATAAAAAACGTTTGACATGTTTCTGTGGACATTACGGATACTATTTGGAATTTGTCTGCGTTGTCGTGACCGCTCTTTCCTGTGGATTTCTGAACATAACGCCTCAAACAAACAGAGGTATTTTGGATATAAAAATAATCAAAAAAAATAATAAAATAAGGAACATTTATCGTGTAACTGGGAGTCTCGTGAGTGAAAACATCCGAAGATCATCAAAGGTTAACGATTAATTTGATTGCGTTTCTGATTTTCGTGACCAAGCTACTTGATGCTAGGTGGACATAATGCTTTGCCAAGCGATCGATAAACTTACACAAACGCTTGGATTGCTTTCGCTGTAAAGCATATTTTCAAAATCTGACACGACAGGAGGATTAACAAAATGCTAAGCTGTGTTTTGCTATATTGCACTTCTGATTTCATTTATATAAATATTTTTAGTAATATTATTTGAATGCGGCGCTATGCAATTCAGCGGTTGTTGATGACAGTTATATCGCTAAAGGGATGGGTAGCATCAATAAGTTAATTGCAAAGTCCCTCTTTCCCATGCAAATGAACTGAATCCCCAAAACACATTTCCACTGCATTTCAGCCCTGCCACAAAAGGACCAGCTGACATAATGTCGGTGATTCTCGCGTTAAAACAGGTGTGAGTGTTGACGAGGACAAGGCTGGAGGTCACTCTGTCAGGCTGATTGAGTTTGAATAACAGACTGGAAGCTTCAAAAGGAAGGTGGTGCTTGGAATCATTGTTCTTCCTCTGTCAGCCATGGTTACCTGCAAGGAAACACGTGCCGTCATCATTGCTTTGCACAAAAAGGGCTCCACAGGCAAGGATATTGCTGCCAGTAAGATTGCACCTAAATCAACCATTTATCAGATCATCAAGAACTTCAAGGAGAGCAGTTCAATTGTTGTGAAGAAGGCTTCAGGGCGCCCAAGAAAGTCCAGCAAGCGCCCGGACCGTCTCCTAAAGTTGATTCAGCTGTGGGATCGGAGCACCACCAGTACAGAGCTTGATCAGGAATGGAAGCAGGCAGGTGTGAGTGCATCTGAAAGCACAGTGAGGCAAATACTTTTGGAGGATGGACTGCTGTCAAGAAGTGCAGCAAAGTAGTCACTTCTCTCCAGGAAAATCATCAGGGACAGACTGATATTCTGCAAAAGGTACAGGGATTAGACTGCTGAGGACTGGGGTAAAGTCATTTTCTCTGATGAATCCCCTTTCCGATTGTTTGGGGTATCCGGAAAAAAGCTTGTCCCGGAGAAGACAAGGTGAGCGCTACCATCAGTCCTGTGTCATGCCAACAGTAAAGTATCCTGAGACCATTCATGTGTGGGGTTGCTTCTCAGCCAAGGGAGTGGGCTCACTCACAATTTTGTCTAAGAACACTGCCATGAATAAAGAATGGTACCAACACATCCTCTGAGAGCAACTTCTCCCAACTATCCAAGAACAGTTTGGTGACGAACAATGCCTTTTCCAGCATGATGGAGTACCTTACCATAAGGAAAAGGTGATATCTATGTGGCTTGGGGAACAAAACATCGATATTTTGGATCCATGGTCAGGAAACTCCCCAGACCTTAATCCCATTGAGAACTTGTGGTCAATCCTCAAGAGGCGGGTGGACAAACAAAAACCCACAAATTCTGACAAACTCCAAGCATTGATTATGCAAGAATGGGCTGCCATCAGTCAGGATGTGGCTCAGATGTTAATTGACAGCATGCCAGGGCGGATTGCAAAGGTATTGAAAAAGAAGGGTCAACACTGCAAATATTGACTCTTTGCATCAACTTCATGTAATTGTCAACAAAAGCCTTTAACACTTATGAAATGCTTGTAATTATACTTCAGTATTCCATAGTAACATCTGACAAAAAAATCTAAAGACACTAAAACTGCAAACTTTTTGGAAATTAATATGTGTGTCATTCTCAAAACTTTTGGCCACGACTGTATAGCGAACTATTGAGTGGATAGCGAACTATTGAGTGTATAGCGAACTATTGAGTGTATAGCCAACTATTGAGTGTATAGCGAACTATTGAGTGGATAGCGAACTATTGAGTGTATAGCCAACTATTGAGTGTATAGCCAACTATTGAGTGTATAGCGAACTATTGAGTGTATAGCCAACTATTGAGTGTATAGCCAACTATTGAGTGGATAGCGAACTATTGAGTGTATAGCGAACTATTGAGTGTATAGCCAACTATTGAGTGTATAGCCAACTATTGAGTGTATAGCCAACTATTGAGTGTATAGCCAACTATTGAGTGTTATAGCCAACTATTGAGTGTATAGCCAACTATTGAGTGTATAGCCAACTATTGAGTGTTATAGCCAACTATTGAGTGTATAGCCAACTATTGAGTGTATAGCCAACTATTGAGTGTATAGCCAACTATTGCTCCTTGTTGATGTTATGTATCTCCTTGCATTTGAAATTACAGCGGCATTCATTTTCCTGTATTGTAACACAGAAGGAGGAAAAAGAGTGAGACTAGATTTCAAATAGGAAGGATAAGAGAGGGTTAGGGAGAGAGAGAGAGACAGAAAGAGACATCAGAGAAAAAGAGAGGCATGGAGGAAGTGAAGTAGAGGGGGAGGAAGGAGAAGGAGAGGGAGAGGCAGGGAGGAAGAGAAGGAGAGTGAGAAGCAGGGAGGAAGGAGAGTGAGAAGCAGGGAGGAAGGAGAGTGAGAGGCAGGGAGGAAGGAGAAGGAGAGACAGGGAGGAAGGAGGAGAGGGAGGGAGGGAGGGAGGGAGGGGAAGGAGAGACAGGGAGGAAGGAGAAGGAGAGTGGGAGGGAGGGTGGGTGGAAGGGAAGGAGAGGGAGAGAGAGAAAGAGGAAGGGAAAAGGAAGATTCGGCAGAGAGAGACCGAGTTGTTAGAGAGAGAAAGAGCGGGGGAGAGAAAAAGATTGAGGGAGAGAATAATTAGGGGGAGATAAAAGGCATGGAAGCAAGGGTGCGACAATCTCCTATTATTGCAATTAATCCAATTTACAAAAAAAGAACAGAGTACCAGAAAAGCTGTAACAAGCAGATCCACCAATCAAGTTCCCTACCAACAGCAAGTGTTTGGGGGATTGTGAGTGGGCAGCAGGCAACAGTGGGAGGGGTGGGGGGCATGGACGGAGCAAGAAAACATCATGTTGGCTTTTGAGCTGGCAGATGGGGAACACGCCCTGTCGGAAGCCACATTAATCATAATTCAACACAACTTGTTGATATTTTCCCACTGTGGTAATGATGTTGATTGCAGGGTTTTAATGTCTGTGTGTGCATGGGGAAGCATGGGGAATATAATTGCGCTGGTCAGGAGTTTGGGCAGTTTGGGTTGGAGGGTTTGTATGTGTGGATTGAGGGGGTTGTGTGTGTGCATGTGTGTCTGTGTGAGAGAGAGAGTTAGTGTGTGTGTCAGCACAGACTAAATTCTTCCTTAATCATTGTGTGTGTGTGTGTGTGTGTGTGTGTGTGTGTGTGTGTGTGTGTGTTGTGTGTGTTTTCGTGCTTGTGTGTGTAAGAGAGAGAGAGAGTTAGTGTGTGTGTCAGCACAGACTAAATTCTTCCTTAATCATTGTGTGTGTGTGTGTGTGTGTGTGTGTGTGTGTGTGTGTGTGTGTGTATGTGTGTGTGTGTGTGCTCATATAACTGCCCTTGCCGAAGAGGGTTCCAAAAGGGTTCGATCTGGAACAAAAAAGGGCTCTTCAAAGGGTTCCTCTATGGAGACAGTAAAATAATCCTTTTGGAACATTTTTTTCTAAGAGTGTACCCCACCAATCCTCAACAAGAAATTCATTTATTACGGCAGCAACCAAACATAAAGAGCTTACCTTCGCCATGTGCATCATCAGAAAAGAGCTTACCTTCGCCACGTGCATCATCAGAAAAGAGCTTACCTTCGCCACGTGCATCATCAGAAAAGACAAAGGAACATCAGTACCTATAACCAAAACGCCAGGAGAAAACAAACACCTAAAAAGCTAAAGAGGAAAGCATGAGAAGGAAGGACAAGGTCTGTGCTGTAGTTCACAGGAGATAACGGCAATGTACTGGCCTTAACCTGTTATGGCTGCATCCCTTGTTCTCAATTTCCGCCTGAATACATACTCTAATCTAACTGCCTGTAGCTCAGCCCCAGAGGCAAGCATATGCATATTCTTGGCATCATTTGAATGGAAACATTCTGGTGTTTGTGGAAATGTTAATTGAATGTAGGAGAATATAACACAGTAGATCTGGTGGAAGAAAAGAGAAAGAAAGAGCATACGTTTTCTGTTTTTTATTGTTGTAGCATCATCTTTCACATGTACTAGAATAGCCACACAGTCAGATAGGATGCTGGAGATAATTTTGATGGATAACACAAGAGGGCAACTGTAGGTGTGCAACGTTTCAGACTGATAACTTTAGGAATGGGTGAGCTACATGACATTTAGCATGAAGTCACCCAGGTGTCCCACACAAGTTGCCCAAATGTACCCAACTAACTATATACAACAGTGCAAATAACTATATACAACATATCAAAAAGCAATTCTAACACACACAAAAAAAATCTAATTAAAAAGAATATATATATTAGAAAAAAAGAAAAGAAAAACAAGGGTAGACCTTTTGGAAGTCCTCTACGCAGTATTTTGCGGCCTGTGCCATGTCCCATAGCAGTCTCTTTCTGATGTAAAGCAGAGGCAAACTGAACAAGTGGTGCAGGAGATGGGGGACTTCATGCGACATAGAACACAACGACTCCTCCATGCTGTGCCCTTTTGGCCCTGAGGCACAGTCATGCCTGCAGTAATGAACTGTGGCATATGAACACCACTGGAGGCAGGAGTAGAGGGGGCAGAGGTAGAGCGGGCAGCTTGGCACCGGGGGCTCCCAGTCGGAGTCGCTATCACTGTGAAAGAAAACATTTTAAAAAGTATTTGTATTGTATGAGCCTTTTATCATCACATAAAATAAACAGATATGTATTGTATAGAGCAGAGGGAACAGTCACTAAAGTGAAGTGCTGTTCCATTCAACCTCCCCCCAACAGCACCCAATGGCTAATTCATATGGAAATGAAGAGGAGTAGCAGGCGCAGTGGCCATGTGTGTGTATGCTGTTCTACTCCATTCCATTTGAATAAAACATTTGAAAATGTATCTGACATGGTATATATATATATATATATATATATATATATATATATATATATATATATATATACTGCTCAAAAAAATAAAGGGAACACTCCAAGTCAATCACACTTCTGTGAAATCAAACTGTCCACTTAGGAAGCAACACTGATTGACAATAAATTTCACATGCTGTTGTGAAATTATAGGCAATTAGCAAGACACCCCCAATAAAGGAGTGGTTCTGTAGGTGGGGACCACAGACCACTTCTCAATTCCTATGCTTCATGGCTGATGTTTTGGTCACATTTGAATGCTGGCGGTGCTTTCACTCTAGTGGTAGCATGAGACGGAGTCTACAACCCACACAAGTGGTTCAGGTAGTGCAGCTCATCCAGGATGGGACATCAATGCAAGCTGTGACAAAAAGGTTTGCTGTGTCTGTCAGCGTAATGTCCAGAGCATGGAGGTGCTACCAGGAGACACATCAGGAGATGTGGAGGAGGCCGTAGGAGGGCAACAACCCAGCAGCAGGACCGCTACCTCCGCCTTTGTGCAAGGAGGAGCAGGAGGAGCACTGCCAGAGCTCTGCAAAATGACCTCCAGCAGGCCACAAATGTGCATGTGTCTGCTCAAACAGTCAGAAACAGACACCATGAGGCTGGTATGAGGGTCCGATGTCCACAGGTGGGGGTTGTGCTTACAGCCCAACACTGCGCAGTTTTTCATTTGCCAGAGAACACCAAGATTGACAAATTCGCCACTGGTGCCCTGTGGCTCTTCACAGATGAAAGCAGGTTCACACTGAGCACGTGGAGAACGTTCTGCTGCCTGCAACATCCTCCAGCATGACCGGTTTGGCGGTGGGTCAGTCATGGTGTGGGGTGGCATTTCTTTGGGGGGCCGCACAGCCCTCCATGTACTCGCCAGAGACCTAAATCCAATTGAGCACATCTGGGACATCATGATGCTTTAGTCCAGGTCTGGGAGGAGATCCCTCAGGAGACCGCCACCTCATCAGGAGCATGCCCAGGCGTTGTAGGGAGGTCATACAGGCACGTGGAAGCCACACACTACTGAGGGCGCCCCCCCCCCCCCTTGGGTTGTGCCGTGGCGGAGATCTTTGTGGGCTATACTCAGCCTTGTCTCAGGATGGTAAGTTGGTGGTTGAAGAAGATATCCCTCTAGTGGTGTGGGGGCTGTGCTTTGGCAAAGTGGGTGGGGTTATATCCTTCCTGTTTGGCCCTGTCCGGGGGTGTCCTCAGATGGGGCCACAGTGTCTCCTGACCCCTCCTGTCTCAGCCTCCAGGATTTATGCTGCAGTAGTTTATGTGTCGGGGGGCTGGGGTCAGTTTGTTATATCTGGAGTACTTCTCCTGTCCTATTCGGTGTCCTGTGTGAATCTAAGTGTGCGTTCTCTAATTCTCTCCTTCTCTCTTTCTTTCTCTCTCTCGGAGGACCTGAGCCCTAGGACCATGCCCCAGGACTACCTGACATGATGACTCCTTGCTGTCCCCAGTCCACCTGGCCATGCTGCTGCTCCAGTTTCAACTTCCACCTGACTGTGCTGCTGCTCCAGTTTCAACTGTTCTGCCTTATTATTATTCGACCATGCTGGTCATTTATGAACATTTGAACATCTTGGCCATGTTCTGTTATAATCTCCACCCGGCACAGCCAGAAGAGGACTGGCCACCCCACATAGCCTGGTTCCTCTCTAGGTTTCTTCCTAGGTTTTGGCCTTTCTAGGGAGTTTTTCCTAGCCACCGTGCTTCTACACCTGCATTGCTTGCTGTTTGGGGTTTTAGGCTGGGTTTCTGTACAGCACTTTGAGATATCAGCTGATGTACGAAGGGCTATATAAATAAATTTGATTTGATTTGATTTACTGAGCCTCATTTGGACTTGTTTTAAGGACATTACATCAACGTTGGATCAGCCTGTAGTGTGGTTTTCCACTTTCATTTAGAGTGTGACTCCAAATCCAGACCTCCATGGGTTGATAAATTTGATTTCCATTGATCATTTTTGTGTGATTTTGTTGTCAGCACATTCAACTATGTAAAGAAAAAAGTATTTAATAAGAATATTTCATTCATTCAGATCTAGGATGTTTTATTTTAGTGTTCCCTTTATATTTTTGAGCAGTATATATATATATATATATATATACTGTATATAGACATACATATTCACACACACACCCAAACAAACCAACAGACACACACACACACACACACACACACACACACACACACACACACACACACACCCAAACAAACCAACAAACAAACAATACACACACAGATCACTCTGAAATTCCCCCTGATGTTGATCCCTGTATGGGTGAAGTCTTGCAGTTTAGCATCTGCTTCATTTGACCTCTTTTTTATAGACCGAGTCACTGGTGCTTCCTGCTTTAATTTTTGCTTGTAAGTAGGAATCAGGAGGATAGAATTATGGTCAGATTTGCCAAATGGAGGGCGAGGGAGAGCTTTGTACACGTCTCTGTGTGTGGAGCAAAGGTTTTTTCCCCCTCTGGTTACACATTTACCATGCTGATAGAAATGAGGTAAAACTGATTTAAGTTTCCCTGCATTAATTAACCTCTTCGAGATAGGGGGCGCTCTTTTAATTTTTGGATAAAAAACGTTCCCGTTTAAAAATAAGATATTTTGTCACGAAAAGATGCTCGACTATGCATGGAATTGACAGCTTTGGAAAGACAAAACTCTGACGTTTCCAAAACTGCAAAGATATTATCTGTGAGTGTCCCAGAACTAATGCTACAGGCGAAACCAAGATGAAGTTTCATACTGGAAATGACCCAGATTCTGAAGGCGCTGTGTTCCAATGTCTCCTTATATGGCTGTCAATGCGCCAGGAATGAACCTGCCCTTTGTGTCATTTCTCCAAGGTGTTTGCAGCATTGTGACGTGTTTGTAGGCATATCATTGGAAGATTGACCATAAGAGACTACATTTACCAGGTGTCCGCCCGGTGTCCTGTGTCGAAATTATTGCGTAATCTTTAGGTCCATGCGCGTTCCATTTCTTCAGAAGAGAAAGTCAACTGCCACGAAGGATTTATCGTCGATAGATATGTGAAAAAAACCTTGAGGATTGTTTCTAAACATCGGTTTGCCATGTTTCTGTCGATATTATGGAGTTAATTTGGAAAAAAGTTTGCGTTTTAATGATTTAATATTTTTTTTCTTTTTTTTTTTTTCTTACCCAAAGGTGATGAACAAAACGGAGCGATTTGTCCTACACAAATAATATTTTTTGTAAAAACGGAACATTTGCTACCTTCTCCAGCGAAAGCTGGGGTTCTGGGCCTGGTCGGGTGTCTGTAGTATTTCCTTCTCCAGTGAAAGCTGGGGATCTGGGCCTGGTCGGGTGTCTGTAGTATTTCCTTCTCCAGTGAAAGCTGGGGATCTGGGCCTGGTCGGGTGTCTGTAGTATTTCCTTCTCCAGTGAAAGCTGGGGATCTGGGCCTGGTCGGGTGTCTGTAGTATTTCCTTCCCGTCCGACTCATTGAAAAAAAACTCTCCGTCTAATCTGAGGTGAGTAATCGCAGTTCTGATGACAAGAAGCTCTTTTCGGTCATAAGAGACGATAGCAGCAACATCATGTACAAAACAAGTTATGAACAATGCGAAAAACAAACAAAATAGCATGGTTGGTTAAGAGCCGATAAGACGGCAGCCATCCCCTCCAGCGCCATCTTTCTTCTGGTTCTGGTGACAGGCTATTCTGGTTCTGGTGACAGGCTAAGTGCCCACTGCCCACAAAATGAGGTGGAAACTGAGCTGCACTTCCTAACCTCCTGCCAAATGTATGACCATACTAGAGACACATATTTCACTCAGATTACACAGACCCACAAATAATTAATTTCTTTTACATTTTGTATATACTCCCATATCTACTGGGTGAAATTTCAGTGTGCCATCACAGCAGCAAGATTTGTGACCTTTTGCCACAAGAAAAGGTCAACCAGCGAAGAACGAACACCATTGTAAATACAACCCATATTTATGCTTATTTATTTTCCCTTTCTGTCTTATCTACTTCACTTGCTTTGGCAATGTTAATATACTGTATGTTTCCCATGCCAATTAAACCCCTACATTGAATTTAAATTTAATTGAGAGAGAGATTGTCGTGAGACCTCTGGTCAGGCTGAGATTGTATAAAATAGAACCAGGACGGACCACTGGCTAACCACCTAATACCTACCACCTAATACCTACCACCTAATACCTACCAGAAGAGAAATGAGATTCCTTTAACATGACTACATCATTCTCTTACTCCAGATGTAACTCAATGACAGTTGATGCTTGATGCTGAAGAACAGGTGCGTTTTGCCAAGTGAAGCAGCACATCCCACGGGTGTGGTTGACATGCAATGACAACCACAGCAATGATTTTGACAATGCTGTCACTGAAATAATAGTTGGCAAAGAGAGAGGACTCACAAAGATTTTGAAAACAAATCCAATTGTGATAAGCTCCCATATCTATTGGGTGAAATACCACAGTGTGCCACCACAGCAGCAAGATTAGTGACTCGTTGTCACAAGAAAAGGGCAACCAGTGGAACACAAACACCATTGTAAATAGAACCTATGTTTATCTGTCTATTTATTCTCCCTCTCATACTTCAACAATTTGCACATTGTTACAACACTGTACATAGCCAATAATATAACATTTGAAATGTCTATATTATTTTAACATGTTCGTGATTGTAATGTTTACTGTTAGTTCTTCATTGTTTATTTCCCTTGTTAATTTTCTATTTCACTTGTTTTTGCAACGTAAACATATGTTTCCCATGGCAACAAAGCCCTGTGAATTGAATTGAGAGGGGATAGGGGGGAGAGAGAGTGAGGGATAGGGGGACAGAGAGTGAGGGATAGGGGGGGAAAGAGAGAGTGAGGGATAGGGGGGAAAAGAGAGTGAGGGATAGGGGGAGAGAGAGAGTGAGGGATAGGGGAGAGAGAGAGTGAGGGATAGGGGAAAAGAGAGTGAGGGATAGGGGGAAAGAGAGAGTGAGGGATAGGGGAGAGAGAGAGTGAGGGATAGGGGGAGAGAGAGAGTGAGGGAAAGGGGGAGAGAGAGTGAGTGGGGAAAGGGGAGGGTGAGAGAGAGTGAGGGAAAGGGGGAGGGTGAGCATGAGAGAGAGAGAGAGTGTGAGAGAGAGAGAGAGAGAGAGAGAGAGAGAGAGAGAGAGAGTGTGTGTGTGTGTGTGTGTGTGTGTGTGTGTGTGTGTGTGTGTGTGTGTGTGTGTGCATGTGGGTGCAAATTACATCGGAATGTGGTGATGCTGAGTGTTACTACAACACCGTCACATTTCAGGAGCTGGATCAGTGAGATATATATTATACCACTCAGGGCCCATATTTATAAAGCTTCTCAGTGTAGGAGTGCTGATCTAGGATCACGTCCCCACTGTCCATGTTATCTTATTTATTATGATCGAAAATGCCAAACTGATCCTAGATCAGCACTCTGAGACTCTTTAAGAACACGGGCCCTGATTTGACACTTGGAGGGACTAAAATGTATTGTTCAGATTTGTATTTTATTGAACCTTTATTTAACTAGGCATGTCAATTAAGAACAAATTCTTATTTACAACGACGGCCCACCCCGGCCAAACCCTAACCCGGACGATGCTTGGCCAACTGTGCTCCGCCCTATGGGACTCCCAATCATGGCCGGTAGTGATACAGCCTGGACTCAAACCAGGGTCTGTAGTGATGCCTCTAGCACTGAGATGTAGTGCCTTCGACCGCTGCACTACTCGGGAGCACCAACGATTACATTGTTAAGCTTGGGAGGGATTCGTCGTCTCCTATCTGTCCAACACGTTCACCGTCTACCGTAGCACTGTAGTACTATCACACTCAACTGAACGTCTTGATTAGTGTAGTGTTAGCTAGCTACATAGCTAGCTACATAGTTGTCTTTGCTGTCTTCGTTTCCAAGATAATTGTGTAGCTTAGAGTGTGGAGTCTTAGAGTGATAATTGCGTTATTATTGTATTTCGTCGCCCTCCTATCTGCCTAGCAGCTAGCATACGTTCACCGGCTACCGTAGCACTGTAGTAACTATCACACTCAACCGAACGACTTGATTAGTGTAGTATTAGATAGCTACATAGTTGTCTTTGCTGTCTTCGTATCCAAGATAATTGTGTAGTTTAGAGTGTGTAGTCTTAGAGTGATTATCTTAATTCACCGAGGTTAGCTAGCCAGCTATTTTGTCGTCCTTAACGTAGGAGACACTCCTAGCTAGCCAACAGCCAGCCAACGTCTACTGAATAGAACTTTCGCATCCGGTCGCATTCGCGTCGCTCCACAGGTAGTATCACTTTTTCACTTCATTTCATTACAGTCCCAACGGTGTGATTTGTTTGATCGTAGCTAGCTACATAGCTAGCTACATAGCCGTCTTTGTTTCAAAGATAATTGTGTAGTCTAGAGCGATTTTCTAGGTTAGTTAGCCAGCTATTGTCGTTCTCCTACGCAACGTAACGTAACCAACACTGCTAGCTAGCCAGCTAGCTCCCGATAAGCAGCATTGTAGAAACTTCACACTCAACGGTACGACTTGATTAGGGTAGTGTCAACAACGCAGCTAGCCTACCCCAGCAGTACTCTATCATTTTAATCATTTTAGTCAATTAGATTCTTGCTACGTAAGCTTAACTTTCTGAACATTCGAGACGTGTAGTCCACTTGTCATTCAATCTCCTCTGCATTAGCGTAGCCTCTTCTCTAGCCTGTCAACTATGTGTCTGTCTATCCCTGTTCTCTCCTCTCTGCACAGACCATACAAACGCTCCACACCGCATGGCCGCAGCCACCTAATCTGGTGGTCCCAGCGCGCACGACCCACGTGGAGTTCCAGGTCTCCGGTAGCCTCTGGAACTGCCGATCTGCGGCCAACAAGGCAGAGTTCATCTCAGCCTATGTCTCCCTCCAGTCCCTCGACTTCTTGGCTCTGACGGAAACATGGATCACCACAGACAACACCGCTACTCCTACTGCTCTCTCTTCGTCCGCCCACGTGCTCTCGCACACCCGAGAGCTTCTGGTCAGCGGGGTGGTGGCACCGGGATCCTCATCTCTCCCAAGTGGTCATTCTCTCTTTCTCCCCTTACCCATCTGTCTATCGCCTCCTTTGAATTCCACGCTGTCACAGTTACCAGCCCTTTCAAGCTTAACATCCTTATCATTTATCGCCCTCCAGGTTCCCTCGGAGAGTTCATCAATGAGCTTGATGCCTTGATAAGCTCCTTTCCTGAGGACGGCTCACCTCTCACAGTTCTGGGCGACTTTAACCTCCCCACGTCTACCTTTGACTCATTCCTCTCTGCCTCCTTCTTTCCACTCCTCTCCTCTTTTGACCTCACCCTCTCACCTTCCCCCTACTCACAAGGCAGGCAATACGCTCGACCTCATCTTTACTAGATGCTGTTCCTCCACTAACCTCATTGCAACTCCCCTCCAAGTCTCCGACCACTACCTTGTATCCTTTTCCCTCTCGCTCTCATCCAACACTTCCCACACTGCCCCTACTCGGATGGTATCGCGCCGTCCCAACCTTCGCTCTCTCTCCCCCGCTACTCTCTCCTCTTCCATCCTATCATCTCTTCCCTCTGCTCAAACCTTCTCCAACCTATCTCCTGATTCTGCCTCCTCAACCCTCCTCTCCTCCCTTTCTGCATCCTTTGACTCTCTATGTCCCCTATCCTCCAGGCCGGCTCGGTCCTCCCCTCCCGCTCCGTGGCTCGACGACTCATTGCGAGCTCACAGAACAGGGCTCCGGGCAGCCGAGCGGAAATGGAGGAAAACTCGCCTCCCTGCAGACCTGGCATCCTTTCACTCCCTCCTCTCTACATTTTCCTCCTCTGTCTCTGCTGCTAAAGCCACTTTCTACCACTCTAAATTCCAAGCATCTGCCTCTAACCCTAGGAAGCTCTTTGCCACCTTCTCCTCCCTCTTGAATCCTCCTCCCCCTCCCCCTCCTCCCTCTCTGCAGATGACTTCGTCAACCATTTTGAAAAGAAGGTCGACGACATCCGATCCTCGTTTGCTAAGTCAAACGACACCGCTGGTTCTGCTCACACTGCCCTACCCTGTGCTCTGACCTCTTTCTCCCCTCTCTCTCCAGATGACATCTCACGTCTTGTGACGGCCGGCCGCCCAACAACCTGCCCGCTTGACCCTATCCCCTCCTCTCTTCTCCAGACCATCTCCGGTGACCTTCTCCCTTACCTCACCTCGCTCATCAACTCATCCCTGACCGCTGGCTACGTCCCTCCCGTCTTCAAGAGAGCGAGAGTTGCACCCCTTCTGAAAAAACCTACACTCGATCCCTCCGATGTCAACAACTACAGACCAGTATCCCTTCTTTCTTTTCTCTCCAAAACTCTTGAACCGTGCCGTCCTTGGCCAGCTCTCCCGCTATCTCTCTCAGAATGACCTTCTTGATCCAAATCAGTCAGGTTTCAAGACTAGTCATTCAACTGAGACTGCTCTTCTCTGTATCACGGAGGCGCTCCGCACTGCTAAAGCTAACTCTCTCTCCTCTGCTCTCATCCTTCTAGACCTATCGGCTGCCTTCGATACTGTGAACCATCAGATCCTCCTCTCCACCCTCTCCGAGTTGGGCATCTCCGGCGCGGCCCACGCTTGGATTGCGTCCTACCTGACAGGTCGCTCCTACCAGGTGGCGTGGCGAGAATCCGTCTCCTCACCACGTGCTCTCACCACTGGTGTCCCCAGGGCTCTGTTCTAGGCCCTCTCCTATTCTCGCTATACACCAAGTCACTTGGCTCTGTCATAACCTCACATGGTCTCTCCTATCATTGCTATGCAGACGACACACAATTAATCTTCTCCTTTCCCCCTTCTGACGACCAGGTGGCGAATCGCATCTCTGCATGTCTGGCAGACATATCAGTGTGGATGACGGATCATCACCTCAAGCTGAACCTCGGCAAGACGGAGCTGCTCTTCCTCCCGGGGAAGGACTGCCCGTTCCATGATCTCGCCATCACGGTTGACAACTCCATTGTGTCCTCGTCCCAGAGCGCTAAGAACCTTGGCGTGATCCTGGACAACACCCTGTCGTTCTCAAATAACATCAAGGCGGTGGCCCGTTCCTGTAGGTTCATGCTCTACAACATCCGCAGAGTACGACCCTGCCTCACACAGGAAGCGGCGCAGGTCCTAATCCAGGCACTTGTCATCTCCCGTCTGGATTACTGCAACTCGCTGTTGGCTGGGCTCCCTGCCTGTGCCATTAAACCCCTACAACTCATCCAGAACGCCGCAGCCCGTCTGGTGTTCAACCTTCCCAAGTTCTCTCACGTCACCCCGCTCCTCCGCTCTCTCCACTGGCTTCCAGTTGAAGCTCGCATCCGCTACAAGACCATGGTGCTTGCCTACGGAGCTGTGAGGGGAACGGCACCTCACTACCTCCAGGCTCTGATCAGGCCCTACACCCAAACAAGGGCACTGCGTTCATCCACCTCTGGCCTGCTCGCCTCCCTACCACTGAGGAAGTACAGTTCCCGCTCAGCCCAGTCAAAACTGTTCGCTGCTCTGGCCCCCAATGGTGGAACAAACTCCCTCACGACGCCAGGACAGCGGAGTCAATCACCACCTTCCGGAGACACCTGAAACCCCACCTCTTTAAGGAATACCTAGGATAGGATAAAGTAATCCTTCTCCCCCCCCTTAAAAGACCTAGATGCACTATTGTAAAGTGGCTGTTCCACTGGATGTCATAAGGTGAAAGCACCAATTTGTAAGTCGCTCTGGATAAGAGCGTCTGCTAAATGACTTAAATGTAATGTAAATGTAATTTGAATTGATGCAAATGTTAGGTAGGTTGTTAGAGGCGATACGCTGCTGATATGAAGTATACCCATAAAGTGCTGTAGCTAAGTACCTAGCTAGCTCTTTAACATTGATCCGTCAAGGTTGAGCTTGCTCCAGATGTCTGTAAACAATTAGAGTTTTAATCATGTTTTTAACCATGTTTTGTTTGTTTACCTGCACTTTGGTTACAAACATTGGAATAAAACAAGCTTATATTTTGGGCTCTGATGGGGTACAACAGTTGACTCATGAGACATTTATACGTTCCATTCTTCCAGAATCATTGGGTACATATCATTCATTTTTAAGTCCAAAAATGGATGCAGCAACTGCAGATTTCCCCTTTAAGTTGCGGGTTGGCATTTACCACAAAGCTAATGGGCCATGGCTGAATTATAGGTGACTGTTGATCAAGAAGACAGGAACAAATTGGTTACCTATGAGGCTAATAAGCATCCAGTGTGTGTGAGGGTGTGTTTGTGTATGTGTGTGAGGGTGTGTTTGTGTATGTCTGTGAGGGTGTGTTTGTGTATGTCTGTGAGGGTGTGTTTGTGTATGTCTGTGAGGGTTTATTTGTGTATGTGTGTGAGGGTGTGTTTGTGTTTGTGTATGTGTGTGAGGGTGTGTTTGTGTATGTGTGTGGGTGTGTGTTTGTGTATGTGTGTTAGGGTGAGGGTGTGTTTGTGTTTGTGAATGTGTGTTCTGGTGTGTTTGTGTTTGTGTATGTGTGTGTGGGTGTGTTTGTGTATGTGTGTTAGGGTGAGGGTGTGTTTGTGTGTGAGGGTGAGGGTGTGTTTGTGTATGTGTGTGAGGGTGCGTTTATGTATGTGTGTGAGGGTGAGGTGTGTTTGTGTGTGGGGGTGTGTTTGTGTATGTGTGTGTGTGTGAAGTTGAGGGTGTGGTCGTGTATGTGTGTGAGAATGAGGCTGTGTTTGTGTATGTGTGTGAGGGTGTGTTTGTGTATGTGTGTGAGTGTGAGGGTGTGTTTGTGTATGTGTGTGAGGGTGTGTTTGTGTATGTGTGTGAGGGTGTGTTTATGTATGTGTGTGAGGGTGTGTTTGTGTATGTGTGTGAGGGTGTGTTTGTGTATGTGTGTGAGGGTGTGTTTGTGTATGTGTGTGAGGGTGTGTTTGTGTATGGGTGTGAGGGTGTGTTTGTGTATTTGTGTGAGGGTGTGTTTGTGTATGTGTGTGAGGGTGTGTTTGTGTTTGTGTATGTGTGTGAGGGTGTGTTTGTGTATGTGTGTGGGTGTGTGTTTGTGTATGTGTGTTAGGGTGAGGGTGTGTTTGTAAATGTGTGTGATGGTGTGTTTGTGTTTGTGTATGTGTGTGTGGGTGTGTTTGTGTATGTGTGTTAGGGTGAGGGTGTGTTTGTGTGTGAGGGTGAGGGTGTGTTTGTGTATGTGTGTGAGGGTGCGTTTGTGTATGCGTGTGAGGGTGAGGGTGTGTTTGTGTGTGGGGGTGTGTTTGTGTATGTGTGTGAAGTTGAGGGTGTGGTTGTTGATGTGTGTGAGAATGAGGCTGTGTTTGTGTATGTGTGTGAGGGTGTGTATGTGTGTGAGTGTAAGGGTGTGTTTGTGTATGTGTGTGGGGGTGTGTTTGTGTATGTGTGTGAAGTTGAGGGTGTGTTTGTGTATGTGTGTGAGGGTGTGTTTGTGTATGTGTGTGAGGGTGTGTTTGTGTATGTGAGCCAAGATGGCGTAGCAGTCGAACGTCTTGTCGTGTCGTGTCGTGTCCCTTGTATATATCGTTTTAAAAAATATTTTTAACATATTTTTCTTCGCATATCTTTTAAAACATTTTGTTAAACCTCAACTTCTAAATACTCTCCTGCAACCCGCTAGCGGTGTTCAGCTTCAGGAAAGATATCAGTTTGTCTCTGTGAATGGTTTGTCGTCTGACAAATCAACTGTAAATTTCGGTGTTCCTCAAGGTTCCGTTTTAGGACCACTATTGTTTTAACTATATATTTTACCTCTTGGGGATGTTATTCGAAAACATAATGTTAACTTTCACTGCTACAGAGATGCTGGTTCTAGGTCCCAAGAAACAAAGAGATCTTCTGTTGAATCTGACAATTAATCTTAATGGTTGTACAGTCGTCTCAAATAAAACTGTGAAGGACCTCGGCGTTACTCTGGACCCTGATCTCTCTTTTGAAGAACATATCAAGACCATTTCAAGGACAGCTTTTTTCCATCTACGTAACATTTCAAAAATCAGAAACTTTCTGTCCAAAAATTATGCAGAAAAATTAATCCACGCTTTTGTCACTTCTAGGTTAGACTACTGCAATGCTCTACTTTCCGGCTACCCGGATAAAGCACTAAATAAACTTCAGTTAGTGCTAAATACGGCTGCTAGAATCCTGACTAGAACCAAAAAATTTGATCATATTACTCCAGTGCTAGCCTCTCTACACTGGCTTCCTGTCAAAGCAAGGGCTGATTTCAAGGTTTTACTGCTAACCTACAAAGCATTACATGGGCTTGCTCCTACCTATCTCTCTGATTCGGTCCTGCCGTACATACCTACACCTACGCTACGGTCACAAGACGCAGGCCTCCTAATTGTCCCTAGAATTTCTAAGCAAACAGCTGGAGGCAGGGCTTTCTCCTATAGAGCTCCATTTTTATGAACGGTCTGCCTACCCATGTCAGAGATGCAAACTCGGTCTCAACCTTTAAGTCTTTACTGAAGACTCATCTCTTCAGTGGGTCATATGATTGAGTGTAGTCTGGCCCAGGAGTGGGAAGGTGAACGGAAAGGCTCTGGAGCAACGAACCGCCCTTGCTGTCTCTGCCTGGCCGGTTCCCCTCTTTCTTCTGGGATTCTCTGTCTCTAACCCTATTACAGGGGCTGAGTCACTGGCTTACTGGGGCTCTCTCATGCCGTCCCTGGAGGGTGCGTCACCTGAGTGGGTTGATTCACTGTTGTGGTCATCCTGTCTGGGTTGGCGCCCCCCCCTTGGGTTGTGCCGTGGCGGAGATCTTTGTGGGCTATACTCAGCCTTGTCTCAGGATGGTAAGTTGGTGGTTGAAGATATCCCTCTAGTGGTGTGGGGGCTGTGCTTTGGCAAAGTGGGTGGGGTTATATCCTTCCTGTTTGGCCCTGTCCGGGGGTGTCCTCGGATGGGGCCACAGTGTCTCCTGACCCCTCCTGTCTCAGCCTCCAGTATTTATGCTGCAGTAGTTTATGTGTCGGGGGGCTAGGGTCAGTTTGTTATATCTGGAGTACTTCTCCTGTCCTATTCGGCGTCCTGTGTGAATCTAAGTGTGCGTTCTCTAATTCTCTCCTTCTCTCTTTCTTTCTCTCTCTCGGAGGACCTGAGCCCTAGGACCATGCCCCAGGACTCCCTGACATGATGACTCCTTGCTGTCCCCAGTCCACCAGGCCATGCTGCTGCTCCAGTTTCAACTGACCTGAGCCCTAGGACCATGTCCCAGGACTACCTGACATGATGACTCCTTGCTGTCCCCAGTCCACCTGACTGTGCTGCTGCTCCAGTTTCAACTGTTCTGCCTTATTATTATTCGACCATGCTGGTCATTTATGAACATTTGAACATCTTGGCCATGTTCTGTTATAATCTCTACTCGGCACAGCCAGAAGAGGACTGGCCACCCCACATAGCCTGGTTCCTCTCTAGGTTTCTTCCTAGGTTTTGGCCTTTCTAGGGAGTTTTTCCTAGCCACCGTGCTTTTACACCTGCATTGCCTGCTGTTAGGGGTTTTAGGCTGGGTTTCTGCACTTTGAGATATCAGCTGATGTACGAAGGGCTATATAAATAAATTTGATTTGATTTTGATTTGAGTCTTCTGTTAATGATAATACAGAGGCCTTTCCCAAGGTTGCTGTTGACGCATATCCCCGGTAGTTATTGGGGTCAAATGTATCTCCGCTTTTGAGTATTGGGGTGATCATTCCTTGATTCCAAATATTCCAAATGTAATAGTGTGCAAAGCTGTCATCAAAGCAAAGGGTGGCTACTTTTGAAGAATTTAAAATATAAAATGTATTTTGATTTGTTTAACTTTTTTGGGGTTACTACATGATTCCATATTTGTTATTACATATTTTTGATGTCTTCCCTATTATTCTACAATGTAGAAATCTGGGGAAAAAAAGGAAAACCCTTGAATGAGTAGGTGTGTCCAAACTTTTGACTGCTACTGTATATACACTAACGTTCAAAAGTTTGGGGTCACTTAGAAATGTCCTTGTTTTTGACAAAAAAGCTCAGTTTTTGTCCATTGAAATGACATCAAATGGATCAGAAATACAGTGTATACATTCTTAATGTTGTAAATGACTAATGTAGCTGGAAACGGCTGATTTTTTTAATGGAATATCTACATAGGTCAACAGAGGCCCATTATCAGCAACCGTCACTCTTGTGTTCCAATGACACATTGTGTTAGCTAATCTAAGTTGATCATTTTAAAAGGCTAATTGATCATTAGAAACCCTTTTGCAATTATGTTAGCACAGCTGAAAACTGTTGTTCTGATAAAATATTCATAAAACTGTTATTTTTTAGACTAGTTGAGTATCTGGAGCATCAGCATTTATGGGTTCGATTGCAGGCTCAAAATAGCCAGGAACAAAGACCTTTCTTCTGAAACTCGTCAGTCTATTCTTGTTCTGAGAAATGAAGGCCGTTCTCCACAAGAAATTGCCATGAATCTGAAGATCTCGTACAATGCTGTGTACTTCTCCCTTCACAGAACAGCGCAAACTGGGGCTAACCAGAATGGAAAGAGGAGTGGGAGGCCCTGCAGCACAACTGAGCAAGAGGACAAGTACATTAGAGTGTCAACTGGCAGCTTAACTAAATAGTACCCGCTAAAACACCAGTCTCAATGTCAACAGTGAAGAGGCGACTCCGGGATGCTGGCCTTCTTGACAGAGTTCCTCTGCCCAGTGTCTGTCTTTTGGCCTAAAAAAAAAAATCTGAATGGTTTGTCCTCGGAGTATCGCCTGCTAAATAAGTTCTGTTGTACTCACAGACATGATTCAAACAGTTTTAGACACTTCAGAGTGGTTTCTATCCAAATCTACGAATACTATGCATATCTTATCTTCTGGGGATGAGTAGCAGTTGAATTTGGGCATACATTTTATCCGGATGTGAAAATACTGCCCTCTGTCACCAATAAGTTAAGAACAAGTTTATCTTTAATTCTATGTAAAACATGTATCTTTCATCAAAGTTTATGATGAGTATTTCTGTTATTTGATGTGGCTCGCTGCAATTTCTCCAGATGTTTTGGAGGCATTTCTGAACATGGCACCAATGTAAACTGGATATAAATATGAACTTGTATAGTGTATGTATAGTGTAACATTGAGTCCCGGGAGTGTCATCTGATGAAGATCGTCAAAGGTTAGCGATTCATTTTATCTATATTTCTGCTTTTTGTGATACCTCTCTTTGGTTGGAAAATGGCTGAATTCTTTCTGTGACTAGTTGCTGACCTAACATAATATGTTCTGCTTTCGCCGAAAAGCCTTTTTGAAATTGGACACTGTGGTTGGATTAACGAGAAGTGTATCTTTTAAAAGGTGTAAAATACTTGTATGGTTGAGGAATTTTAATTATGAGATTTCTGTTGTTTTGAAATTGGCTCCCTGCAATTTCACTGGCTGTTGGAGAGGTGGGACGCTAGCGTCCCAAACGATCCCAGAGAGGTTAATGAAGCTGCCATATATATATATGAGAGAGAGAGAGGTGATTTGATGATCTCAAAACAATGCTCTTCATTAAAAACAACATGGAACTACAATAACAGCTAAATATGAAATGTGTAGTGCAGCTGGCAGACAGATGAAAGGTGATCCACCTTTGCAGTAGATATATCAAAGGCACACGAACAGTGTTGTGTAAAATTACAGAATTAGTTTCAGGGAGCTCTTCCAAACAATGGACAGAAGGGTGGAGAAAGGTGAGGGGGAGCCAATGGTGACAGACAGGTTGGATGACAACCATGACAATGTAAGTACTTTGCTTGTTACAACTGAGGAAAGAAGGGACAACCCTTTACAACCCACATATGGACTGACGCGAGGTAGAGACATATTTTTAAAATTCCTGATGGTTTGTCTCTTTGTCTCGATTAAATGTGCCAGAGTGCAGAATAACTGCTGAGTTTACAAACACTCAACACCTGTTGAACATTTTATTTATTTATCCAGGTAAGTTGACTGAGAACACATTATCATTTGCAACAACGACCTGGGGAATAGTTACAGGGGAGAGGAAGGGGATGAATGAGCCAATTGTAAACCTGGGATTATTAGGTGACCGTGATGGTTTGTGGGCCAGATTAGGAATTTAGCCAGGACACCAGGGTTAACACCCCTACTCTTACGATAAGTGCCATGGGATCTTTAATGACCTCAGAGAGTCAGGTCACCCATTTAACATCCCATCCGAAAGACAGCACCCTACACAGGGCAGTGCCTCCAATCACTGCCCTGGGGTATTGGGATATTTTTTTAGACCAGAGTAGAGAGTACCTCCTACTGGCCCTCCAACACCACTTCCAGCAGCATCTGGTCTCCCATCCAGGAAATGACCAGGACCAAACCTGCTTAGCTTCAGAAGCAAGCCAGCAGTGGTATGCAGGGTGGTGTGCTGCTGGCTATTTTTAAGGCCGGAGTCAGTAAACATTGGGGGAAAATAACATAACTAAATTGTTGCCAGCAGCATAATTAGTAACCAAAACTTTGGATAACATGAAAAAAAGCCTAACCAGCTTTGCTAGAGTGAGTAAAATGGTCTGTGTTTGGAAGTACTGCACATTCTAACCGTGTCTGTGTGCAAAGTTGAGGGTCTTGAATTTGAATGAAGACTGTCATTCTAAATTGAGTTTGTATAACATTGATAGTAGGGGTTTTGTTTTACCATGTTATCAGAATTCTAATGTTAAAGTATATCAATACATATGGCTTTCTGGATAATACAGTACAATTGACTTGAGCATGTTTAAGTGTGTTTCTAACTACATAAGGGGACTTACAGTAATGCCTAACGTGTTGTGGGTTAGATGGAATGATTTATGTGCAAATGTATTTGTAACCTGAGGCTAAGTACATTCAGGGAATGTATTTGAGACAGAATGTTTGCATACGGGTGTTAGTTGCAGATTCTAGCAGAGACAGTGTTGTCATTTCAGACACTTTTGCAAACTTTCAGTTAAGGGTTTGTTAAAGAAGGTACAACGCTTGAAAGAATAGCCATAGTGTAAGGACAGATATAGGGGAGGCAATCTATAAAGCAATATAGTCCATGTGAGTCCCATGAAGCGCTGATGCGTGCAACAATGGTGACAGGTGTGTGTAATGATGGGCTGCCTGTTGCCCTCGAGTGCCAGTGAGGGGGGGCAGGAGCAGGCGTGACACATAGATCCCAGTATACAGGAGGCCACCTCACCGGAAGGTAAGTTCGCTCTAGTAGGAGCATCAAATCTCCTGCAGAGTGTGCCAATTGGTATGTGACCATTGCTGTACATTCATACCCCAGGGTAAGGGTAACTTGACTATTGTAGTGAAAACTGAAAGAGCTCAACAGTTATCTCGCAAATTAACACCAAACGAAGGGATTGCCTTGTGTGTGGTGATGAAGCGTGTATTGATCTTTAATACATATGTTCCTTACCCCTTCTGAGAATGAATTGTACTATGTTAACCTCTTGAAGCTAGGGGGCACTATTTTTATGTTTGGAAAAATAACGTTCCCAAAGTAAACGGCCTATTTCTCAGGACCAGATGCTAGAATATGCATATAATTGACAGACTAGGATAGAACACACTCTAAACACTTTAAAGGGATATCAACCAGAGTCCTTTTTCTCTGGCTTCCCTAAGGTGTCAACAGCCTTTAGACATAGTTTCAGGCTTTTATTTTGAAAAATAAGCGTGAAAGATCAGATTGCGGAAGTGGATAGGTGGGGTATCTCAGAGTGAGTTTTTGCGCTACAGAGTAAAGCCGCCATTGTTCCTCCTTTTTTTTGCTATTTCAGCAGTTGCTGACGAAAATGATCCCGCGACAGGGATGGGTAGCGTCAAGAAGTTAACGTTTTAAACTCAGTGACAACAGAGGTAATTTACAATTGTAATGTATTAAGTGTAAGAAAGTCTTTCCTTTCCCCTCGTTCCAAATCATGTTATACTTGTTTGATGAAAATGCTTATGTCATTTTCCATTAGGTTAAGACTTGGTCTCAAAAGGGAGGATATGTCATGGAAAATAACAAAATTACACATCCTATGCTGTTTTTACTTAGAGAATTGTCCATTGTTATATGCTAGTTTTTTTTTGCTGATGCAGGCTTGTCTTGTGTGAATTAGTCATAATTTGGTCGTACAGATAAGACAACCTCAGTATGTGACATCCCATTTCTACTACCTGCAGGAACTCCTCTGTGTGGAAACTTGCAGGAAGGACCAGACTATGGTGGCAACATCAGCTATCTTAATCTGCACAGACAAGCTCAACACCTTTTATACACTATGTCCCCCACCCCTGTTTGCTAACTGCCACATAGACAAAGAGGTTGGACTTTTCTATAAAAGCTGGACTTTCAACTCTGACCATTCTTAGTGATGGTTGATTGCTTCATTTTTGTAATCTTATAATAAAATTATTGCTTGAAAGAATCTGCAGCCTTTCTTCCTATAGAAGAACAGGCACAGGCACAGGCACAGGAACCGGTTTCTGTGTGTGTGTGTTTGTACACTGCTCAAAAAAATAAAGGGAACACAATGTAACTCCAAGTCAATCACACTTCTGTGAAATCAAACTGTCCACTTAGGAAGCAACACTGATTGACAATAAATGTCACATGCTGTTGTGCAAATGGAATAGACAACAGGTGGAAATTATAGGCAATTAGTTAACAAGACACCCCCAATAAAGGAGTGGTTCTGCAGGTGGTGACCACAGACCACTTCTCAGTTCCTATGCTTCCTAGCTGATGTTTTGGTCACTTTTGAATGCTGGCGGTGCTTTCACTCTAGTGGTAGCATGAGACGGAGTCTACAACCCACACAAGTGGCTCAGGTAGTGCAGCTCATCCAGGATGGCACATCAATGTGAGCTCTGGCAAGAAGGTTTGCTGTGTCTGTCAGCGTAGTGTCCAGAGCATGGAGGCACTACCAGGAGACAGGCCAGTACATCAGGAGACGTGGAGGAGGCCGTAGGAGGGCAACAACCCAGCAGCAGGACCGCTACCTCCGCCTTTGTGCAAGGAGGAGCAGGAGGAGCACTGCCAGAGCCCTGCAAAATGACCTCCAGCAGGCCACAAATGTGCATGTGTCTGCTCAAACAGTCAGAAACAGACTCCATGGGGGTGGTATGAGGGCCCGACGTCCACAGGTGGGGGTTGTGCTTACAGCCCAACACCGTGCAGGACGTTTGGCATTTGCCAGAGAACACCAAGATTGGCAAATTCGCCACTGGCGCCCTGTGCTCTTCACAGATGATGCGGATGCTTTAGTCCAGGTCTGGGAGGAGATCCCTCAGGACACCTCATCAGGTGCATGCCCAGGCGTTGTTGGGAGGTCATACAGGCACGTGGAGGCCACACACACTACTGAGCCTCATTTTGACTTGTTTTAAGGACATTACATCAAAGTTGGATCAGCCTGTAGTGTGGTTTTCCACTTTAATTTTGAGTGTGACTCCAAATCCAGACCTCCATGGGTTGACAAATTTGATTTCCATTGATAATTTTTGTGTGATTTTGTTGTCAGCACATTCAACTATGTGAAGAGAATGGTGTTTTCTATATTGGATAAAAGAAGAGATTCAAATTTAGAAAATGGTATATTATACACTACAGTTGAGGAACAATGGGAAAGTAATTCTGCTTTGAAAGTTGATATATACACTTTTGAGAAAATAGCCTTTGAATGTTGTGATACCTACTGGAAAGCCCTTCTTTGTCGACACCCATTCAGAATTGTTCACACCCTCTTAAGCTTTAGCCCCACCCATCTCTTTATGGGTTGATCCGGACGTTCTGTCCTAACAACAGCAGTCAAGCACCCAAGCTAACTGGCTAACGTTGGCTAGCTTGTTAGCTACTTCCAGACACACATGAGAGAACAGCTCACTGACCATTTTACTCGCCCTAGCAGAGGTGGTTAGGCTGTTTTAATGTTACCCAGAGCGTTGGTGACTGCAACTGTGCTGCTGGCAACATTTTACGCGTTTTGTCAACGTTTACTGACACCGGCTATATTCAATGGGTGTTGAGCGTTCCTAAATTAGTCCGTTTTTCTGTGCCCTGGCACACTCAGATGACAGTGCTCTGAAATCGGAGTAATAGCCAGAGCGAATTTACCAGCTACGTCTATCAACAGTTGTCTCAGTGACATTCTACTGAAATGGTTACTTGCATAGTGGAGACTTTTGTTAAGACATTTAGCTAGCTAGCTAAACAATGAACCATAATCTGCATGAATCTGCAGGTAGCTAACTAACCAGGTTCAATGTCAGCTAGCTAGCTAAACAATGAACCATAATCTCATGACGTTGCTAACCTGCATGAACCTGCAGGTAGCTAACTAACCAGGTTCAATGCTAGCTAGCTAACATTAGGCTATAACTAGCAAAGCAAATGACTCCGAGATATGAATAATATTACTACACAGATCATACGTGTATCGTTAGCTAGCTAGTTAACAGTACACTTGAAATGAAAATGACTTTCTGTCAAAATTATAAACCTGTAACATCTGATATTGTAGCTAGCTAGACTATCTTACCCATATACATGGAATGGATGCTTCTCCCTGTCATGGATACCATGGTTGCCCAGGGTAGGCCATCACTGTAAATAAAAATGTGTGTAAGAACGGACTTGCCTTGTTAAATAAAGGTTAAATAAATAAAACATTGCCCTTACTTAGTATCTTAGCTGTCATACTCTAATTCCACTAATTTCAAAACTCGATCCTCCAGAAAGTGGAGAGCAACACATGCAGTTCTACTACGCAATATATATTTTTTAAAGCAGCGTTAGACAGGATTACCTACACATACTGACCAGCTCAAATAGACAGAAGCGGCCTACACGGCAGACCAAAATCCATCTCTCAGCTTGTCCAGCCCACTCATTATCTCAGCTAATCATAGCTAGTGGGTAGTGTCATGACTGTCCTGATCAGGTCAGGTTAGAGGAGACCACAACCCTACAGATTATCTCTCAACCCCAACAGAAGAGGAGAGATCTAGGGGTCTGAAGATGTGGCGGTTTTATGACCCCTCACGTCCCTGGTAAATCTTAGGTTACACAACATTCCTGTGTTCCCTCAATATGGAGAACCACCCTCAGAACATTAAACATGAAATAAAGGGACTTTGGAACAATGGTTTCAGTCAGCCACAATGGTGGCCATGACGATAGATGGAATATGAAAATGTATGTCATTTTTGTTTTGTTATTAAAGGTTAATAGATTACGTTATTATGAAAACATTGTAACGTCAACAGTTTACCTGGCATCTGCCAGAACTGCCCGATGCCCATTCCTTCTCTGGCCACACAATATTCAAACCTACAGTAATCCATCAGTACAATTACAACCCCACATCCCAGAGAGTGATGGTTCTCCCAGCCAATGAGGTTAATAGGGCATGGTTCATTAGGGGGGTGTTCATCATTGGCTCAGATGAGTCCCTTCTACAGCGATCTGTTATTTCCTCTAACATAACTCCCTCTCTCCCTCCATCCCTTCTACCCTCTTTCTGTTCAACACTCCCTCTCTTTCTCCATCTCTTTCTCCTTCCCTCCTCCTCCCTCTCTCCCTCCATCCCTTCTACCCTCTTTCTGTTCAACACTCCCTCTCTCCCTCCATCCCTTCTAGCCTCTTTCTGTTCAACACTCCCTCTCTTTCTCCATCCCTTCTACCCTCTTTCTGTTCAACACTCCCTCTCTCCCTCCATCCCTTCTACCCTCTTTCTGTTCAACACTCCCTCTCTTTCTCCATCCCTTCTACCCTCTTTCTGTTCAACACTCCCTCTCTTTCTCCATCCCTTCTACCCTCTTTCTGTTCAACACTCCTCTCTCCCTCCATCCCTTCTACCCTCTTTCTGTTCAACACTCCCTCTCTCCCTCCATCCCTTCTACCCTCTTTCTGTTCAACACTCCCTCTCTCCCTCCATCCCTTCTACCCTCTTTCTGTTCAACACTCTCTCTCTTTCTCCATCTCCATCTCTTTCTCCTTCCCTCCTCCTCCCTCTCTCCCTCCATCCCTTCTACCCTCTTTCTGTTCAACACTCCCTCTCTCCCTCCATCCCTTCTACCCTCTTTCTGTTCAACACTCCCTCTCTTTCTCCATCCCTTCTACCCTCTTTCTGTTCAACACTCCCTCTCTCCCTCCATCCCTTCTACCCTCTTTCTGTTCAACACTCCCTCTCTCGCTCCATCCCTTCTACCCTCTTTCTGTTCAACACTCCCTCTCTCCCTCCATCCCTTCTAGCCTCTTTCTGTTCAACACTCCCTCTCTTTCTCCATCCCTTCTACCCTCTTTCTGTTCAACACTCCCTCTCTCCCTCCATCCCTTCTACCCTCTTTCTGTTCAACACTCCCTCTCTTTCTCCATCCCTTCTACCCTCTTTCTGTTCAACACTCCCTCTCTTTCTCCATCCCTTCTACCCTCTTTCTGTTCAACACTCCCTCTCTCCCTCCATCCCTTCTACCCTCTTTCTGTTCAACACTCCCTCTCTCCCTCCATCCCTTCTACCCTCTTTCTGTTCAACACTCCCTCTCTCCCTCCATCCCTTCTACCCTCTTTCTGTTCAACACTCTCTCTCTTTCTCCATCTCCATCTCTTTCTCCTTCCCTCCTCCTCCCTCTCTCCCTCCATCCCTTCTACCCTCTTTCTGTTCAACACTCCCTCTCTCCCTCCATCCCTTCTACCCTCTTTCTGTTCAACACTCCCTCTCTTTCTCCATCCCTTCTACCCTCTTTCTGTTCAACACTCCCTCTCTCCCTCCATCCCTTCTACCCTCTTTCTGTTCAACACTCCCTCTCTCGCTCCATCCCTTCTACCCTCTTTCTGTTCAACACTCCCTCTCTTTCTCCATCTCTTTCTCCCTCCCTCCCTCCCTCCCTCCCTCTCTCCCTCCATCCCTTCTACCCTCTTTCTGTTCAACACTCCCTCTCTCCCTCCATCCCTTCTACCCTCTTTCTGTTCAACACTCCCTCTCTCCCTCCATCCCTTCTACCCTCTTTCTGTTCAACACTCCCTCTCTCCCTCCATCCCTTCTACCCTCTTTCTGTTCAACACTCCCTCTCTTTCCTCCCTCCCTCCCCCTCCCTCCCTCCCTCCCTCCCTCCCTCCCTCCCTCCCTCCCTCTCTCCCTCCATCCCTTCTACCCTCTTTCTGTTCAACACTCCCTCTCTCCCTCCATCCCTTCTACCCTCTTTCTGTTCAACACTCCCTCTCTCCCTCCATCCCTTCTACCCTCTTTCTGTTCAACACTCCCTCTCTCCCTCCATCCCTTCTCCCCTCTTTCTGTTCAACACTCCCTCTCTCCCTCCATCCCTTCTACCCTCTTTCTGTTCAACACTCCCTCTCTCCCTCCATCCCTACCTTCTTTCTGTTCAACACTCCCTCTCTCCCTCCATCCCTTCTACCCTCTTTCTGTTCAACACTCCCTCTCTCCCTCCATCCCTTCTACCCTCTTTCTGTTCAACACTCCCTCTCTCCCTCATCCCTTCTACCATCTTTCTGTTCAACACTCCCTCTCTCCCTCCATCCCTTTTACCCTCTTTCTGTTCAACACTCCCTCTCTTTCTCCATCTCTTTCTCCCTCCCTCCCTCCCTCCCTCCCTCCCTCCCTCCCTCCCTCCATCCCTTCTACCCTCTTTATGTTCAACACTCCCTCTCTCCCTCCATCCCTTCTACCCTCTTTCTGTTCAACACTCCCTCTCTCCCTCCATCCCTTCTATCCTCTTTCTGTTCAACACTCCCTCTCTCCCTCCATCCCTTTTACCCTCTTTCTGTTCAACACTCCCTCTCTTTCTCCATCTCTTTCTCCCTCCCTCCCTCCCTCCCTCCCTCCCTCCCTCCCTCCCTCCCTTCTACCCTCTTTCTGTTCAACACTCCCTCTCTCCCTCCATCCCTTCTACCCTCTTTCTGTTCAACACTCCTCTCTCCCTCCATCCCTTCTACCCTCTTTCTGTTCAACACTCCCTCTCTCCCTCCATCCCTTCTCCCCTCTTTCTGTTCAACACTCCCTCTCTCCCTCCATCCCTTCTACCCTCTTTCTGTTCAACACTCCCTCTCTCCCTCCATCCCTTCTACCTTCTTTCTGTTCAACACTCCCTCTCTCCCTCCATCCCTTCTACCCTCTTTCTGTTCAACACTCCCTCTCTCCCTCCATCCCTTCTCCCCTCTTTCTGTTCAACACTCCCTCTCTCCCTCCATCCCTTCTACCCTCTTTCTGTTCCAACACTCCCTCTCTCCATCCATCCCTTCTACCTTCTTTCTGTTCAACACTCCCTCTCTCCCTCCATCCCTTCTACCCTCTTTCTGTTCAACACTCCCTCTCTCCCTCCATCCCTTCTACCCTCTTTCTGTTCAACACTCCCTCTCTCCCTCCATCCCTTCTACCCTCTTTCTGTTCAACACTCCCTCTCTCCCTCCATCCCTTCTACCCTCTTTCTGTTCAACACTCCCTCTCTTTCTCCATCTGTTTCTCCATCTCTTTCTCCCTCCCTCCCTCCCTCCCTCCCTGTGTGCTTCCCTCTCTTCTCTCTATAGTGCTGACTGTGTGGTGTTGTGGGTGCTCTGAAACGTGAAGCACACACAAGTTTGGTTTATTCATAAGGCCTTTTTTTTCTCTAAAAGAAGAAATAGACCATTTACATTTGTACGAGGAAAGCTACACATTTCCCCGGTGTAAAAGGAGTGGTAAAGTGGTTTAGAAAGAGCCTCAAGGTTCACCTTTGTGTCAAACCGATAAAGACGCATTCAACACACACACAGGCACACATATACACGTACGCACACACACACATTAACACACACGGCATGTTAGCCTAGTGGTTAGAGCTTTAGACTAGGTACCGAAAGGTTGCATGAACGAATCCCTGAGCCGACAAGGTACAAATCTGTCGTCCTGCCCCTGAACAAGGCAGTTAACCTACTGTTCCTAGGCTGTCGTCCTGCCCCTGAACAAGGCAGTTAACCTACTGTTCCTAGGCTGTCGTCCTGCCCCTGAACAAGGCAGTTAACCCACTGTTCCTAGGCTGTTGTTCTGCCCCTGAACAAGGCAGTTAACCCACTGTTCCTAGGCTGTCGTCCTGCCCCTGAACAAGGCAGTTAACCTACTGTTCCTAGGCTGTCATTCTGCCCCTGAACAAGGCAGTTAACCTACTGTTCCTAGGCTGTCGTTCTGCCCCTGAACAAGGCAGTTAACCTACTGTTCCTAGGCTGTCGTTCTGCCCCTGAACAAGGCAGTTAACCTACTGTTCCTAGGCTGTCGTTCTGCCCCTGAACAAGGCAGTTAACCCACTGTTCCTAGGCTGTCATTGAAAATAAGAATTTGTTCTCACCTGACTTGCCTAGTTAAATCAAGGTAAAATATACGCACACTAACACACACCAATATGTGTGTTTGGGGTGCTACCCTGTGGGAAGGTCACTCTGACAGAGTACCTCCCTGGGGGACATCTGTCAGGATGTGATTAAACTCGAGTCCCCCACCCCAGCACACACACCAAGATGTATGTTTGGGGTGGTACCCTGTGGGAAGGTCACTCTGACAGAGTACCTCCCTGGGGGACATCTGTCAGGATGTGATTAAACTCGAGTCCCCCACCCCAGCACACACACACCATCCTGATATTTGTCAGAGGGCAGTCCACACTCAGAAGGAAGATAACTGTGAGAGTGGAGAAGCCAAATGAATGGTTCTGACACAGTGTGAAGTTCAGGTTGGGTTGGAAGTGTATTGTAGGACAGGGGTAGGAAACTAGATTCAGCCTTGTGGGACAATTTTTGTCGGCGTGAATGGTTGGGGGGAGCAGAACATAATTATAATAATTTGTACACTGCAAATTGACCACAATTAAGGCCAAAAAAGAGATTGCATTTGAAAATAGCTCTCTGTCTTGATTACACTGAGACACGATCACGTCTCTTTTTATTCGTGGGAATACCTGGGAACGTGTTTCCTAAATAAACACGTTTTTTAGCTGAATTCTGCAAGTCTTTTCTGACCCAAAAAATTACGGGACGGTTTTGGCTTGCGGGCAGATCAGATTATCAGTATTAACCACAGACTGTCCCTGTGCTATGTATTGTTGTCTAGACCATGGGACTAAGTATCCTTCAGAAAATATAATACAAGTAGACTACTTACAGTGTTAATCCACACCAAGGATGTGTGTCGAAGTATCAACATGGTCTATAATCTCTGTTGCCTGTAGTAATGGCAATTGTCTCAATTTCCTCTGGAGGTTGCGTTGGTATATACACTTGTGTGTGGTGCTCAATGGACAATGGGCAGGGAACACTATGGCAACTAAACCCTTAATGGCAAGAAACTCAATCAAAAAGCAATCAGCAGTGACTCGCCGGTGACTGATCTAGCATGGCATAGCCATTCATTATGTAAATCCTACCAACCTGTCTTTCTTAATCTTCCAAGGCTCTCATTTTATTACAAATTAGCCCCTAGATTGGCAGTAGAAACAACAGAGCATTATTACTGGACGGTTGCCATGGAAACAGGTCATGTAGAATCCATTTTGGAATGTCTGTTTGTCTGAAGTATGTGTGTGTGTGTGCGTGTGCGTGTGTGAGGGACTGGGGTATCACTACAATCAACAGGTCTGCAGAGCTGAATCAGTGTCTGTTTCTCAAAATGCTTGCTGCCGTGTCCCGAGCACACAAATTCAAGCATGGGAGAGTATGAGTTCAGATCAAAGCATGCAAAACGGAGGGCACTTCTCGAATGCGTTCTCCGGTTGTACATATTTTGAAGCATGCGTTGATGTAAACTTCAATGGAAAGAATGCACAGAAATATGACGCAGCCATGTAAAAAATGACGTAACATTTATTGAAATCAATGGCGGACACTATTTGAGCTGAAGCGAAGTCAACTCTGACTTTGGAATTAAATGTTGCCTGACTACAAGATTTTGATCTTGATACGTTAATAAATACACACTGTGTAATTTTGGCATGTTTACCTGCCTACAATACCCATAATGTGCTTAGATCTCAATCCCATTGTAAATCAATAGGGCTAACTGGCTAGCCAGATAGCCAAAACTAATTGTTAGCTAGCTAGCTACTCACGAATAATTGACATCTACCTTGCATAAGATTAGTTTTAGGTCACCTTTGCCTGTTAAACTATCTGGTTAGATAGATTATTATGATTCACATGTAGCTAGCTGATAGTTATGAAGTAAAACGTTTGATTTGTGTATATCTTGTTTCGTCTCTGTTGCCATTGTCCTGGCTGGAAGAAGGTTCAGTGAATGGGAGGTGCAGTGTGAGGTAATACAGTAGGGGGAGGGTGAGTGGTTCTAAAATGTTATGTTTTATGTGTTCTCCACTGTCTCGTCCTCACAAGAACGTACTCAAGAGAACGTCCTCTGAGAACGCACTTTGAGCAAGAGAATGTGGAGCACGGTAGTATGCATTCTGAGAAACATCTAGTGTTTGGCCTCCAAATGGAATAGTTTGACAGACAATATATTATGGCTGCCTGGCAATATCATCGAAAGTGTTTACAGAGTTAGATTGGGTATTGAAGTGCAGGTATTACACAGATTATTGGTATTGCTGCTGCAATTGGATTTTATTGTAAGGAGTTTGAAATGTGGCTGGAGAAATCAGAAGTCAGTCACAAAGATGTCCATCAACCAGATGAGATGTCTCCCGAATGGTGCAGCGGTCTAAGACACTGCATCTCAGTGCTAGAGGCATCACTACAGACCCTGGCTTGATCCTGGGCTGTATCACAATTGGCTGTGATTGGGAGTCCCATAGGGCGACGCACAATTGGCCCAGCGTCGTCCGGGTTTGGCCGGAGTAGGCCGTCTTTGAAAATAAGAATTTGTTCTTAACTGACTTGCCTAGTTAAATAAAGAAAAAAATAGAAAGAATTGCCAATTGGTTCCACTAGTAAGTGAATGTGGGATTAGTAGAAGCATAGGCCCGTAGATCAAAGCATAGGCCCTTAAATCAGAGCATTGGCCCTTAGATCAGAGCATTGGCCCTTAGATCAGAGCATTGGCCCTTAGATCAGAGCATTGGCCCTTAGATCAGAGCATTGGCCCTTAGATCAGAGCATAGGCCCTTAGATCAGAGCATAGGCCCTTAGATCAGAGCATAGGCCCTTAGATCAGAGCATAGGCCCTTAGATCAGAGCATTGGCCCTTAGATCAGAGCATTGGCCCATAGATCAGAGCATAGGCCCTTAGATCCCAGCATAGGCCCTTAGATCCCAGCATAGGCCAACTCCCCATAGACAAACTATTCTTCTCCAATATGAGAGTAGGGAATGGTGGGGGGTGGGTTTGCACCATAAAGATGGTCTTACTCTGTTCTGTATTCCAGGCACAGACATCCAGGATCCCGCCTGCAAGTACTAGATGCTGGCGTGGAGAACATTGTTTTCTGTCAACCCTTTGATAAGTTATAGCTAAGGGGTGAATAAAAAGCCCCCATCAATTTGGAGATGAAAACTCTCTTCCTGCACGTTGATGCATTTCACAGTGAGTAATGAAGATTGGGGCTTCCTAACGTAGAAATGACCCAAATATTAAGCCTCAGTTTTTCTCTCTTTTATCCCATCGGGGGATTATTGATTCATGACTGTAAATTATGGCAGAGTGTTTGATGTGTCCTTGAAGGTAGTTTCCTCAGAATCTTATATCAAGTCCGTTTTATCTGTATGTAGGCTAAAGTCCTATACGGTAGCGTGGCTGTGCATTGTGGAATACACTCTTGTTTTATTTTATTTTTATTTTACGAGGCAAGTCAGTTAAGAACAAATTCTTATTTTCAATGACGGCCTAGGAACAGTGGGTTAACTGCCTGTTCAAGGGCAGAACGACAGATTTTGTACCTTGTCAGCTCGGTGATTTGAACTTGCAACCTTTCGGTTACTAGTCCAATGCTCTAACCACTAGGCTACCCTGCCGCCCCTTGTGAAGCATATCTACCTTATTTCTGTTTTTTTTTTCCCCCTTAATTTTTCAGGAAAAGGTGCTGTATCTAGAACCAGGGTACTTCAGCTGGACCTGTAGGAGAACCCTTTTAAGTTCTAAGTATAACCCTTTTTTCCATATGAAGAACACCAAAAGAACACTTAAATCTTGAGCTACTACAGAAAACCCTGCATACCTAGCTAATTTACATGACCAGGACTGAGGAACACTGGAGCCAGAAGTTTTGCAGTCAACGCATGATTCACACCGTCATTAAACTATGTATGCACATCTCAAGTTAAGATTCTACACTGCTAACCCATAACCACCTAGAAGTGGAACTATAAAGACACCCTCTGCACTGTCACAGTCTCTGCGGACCTCTCCTCCTCTACACTCTCATCATCCAGGCAAGGACCAAGTGTGTACCTACAGTACGTGCGTATATACTGTGTGTGTTTGAGTCTTTACGTGTATGTGCATGTCAAACAGAGAATAAGTTACTCCCTGATCCGCCCCAGACCCCAGACCCATCTATCCCATCCCATCCATCAGGGTTTTTACAGCCCCTCTCCCCCCTCTTCATCTTATTAACCACCAGGCACAGATTATGTTGATCACTGTGATGTTTAATTGCCTCCGGAATTCACAGATTCCGTTAGAATATTACTCCTGATTTATGTGCCATAAATCTGCATCCTTATCCAGAGCCACTCCTAATCCACCTGCCTCCTGGGAGGGGGGAAGAGACAAGTGACGGAGAAAACGTTCCGAAACCACGGGAGATGAGAATTCTGGCGGCATTCTGGCAGTATTCCAAGGAGTGGGGATGAGACAACAGAGAGAGAAAGAGAGAGGGAGTGAGAGGAGGATTGCAGATGAGGTATTGATTGGTTGTTGTAGCGATGGCGAATGATCAGCTAGGAGTAGGGTAGTCATGACAGTGTTGATTATGTCCCCCAGCACTGTGTGACTCGACATGACGCCCCCAGAACAATGTAATCATAGGAGAGCCGGGGGAGAGCGGACCTGTCACAGGATAGATGGAAGGCAGTGTAGCGGAAACACCTGTGTGTATGCCTGTGAGCTAGTGGTGGTGGTGAGCGGATCTACCGAAAATCACAGCCTGTCAGTTAGTGATAACACTAGGATATCCTTCATGGTTGGCCCTGCCCGGGGGAATCGTCAGATGGGGCCACAGTGTTCCCCAACTCTCTCTCTCTCTCTCCCTCAACCTCTCTCTCTCTCAATCTCTCTCTCTCTCTCTCAACCTCTCCCTCTCTCTCTCAACCTCTCTCTCTCTCAACCTCTCTCTCTCTCAACCTCTCTCTCTCTCTCTCTCTCTCTCTCTCACTCTCTCTCTCAAACTCTCTCTCATCCTCTCTCTCAACCTCTCTCTTTCTCAACCTCTCTCTATCTTTCTCCACCTCTCTCCACCTCTCTCAACCTCTCTCAACCTCTCTCAACCTCTCTCTCAACCTCTCTCTTAACCTAACCTCTCTCAACCTCTCTCTCAATCTCTCTCTCTCTCTCTCTCTCAACCCCCCCCTCTCTCTCTCTCTCTCTCATCTTCTTTCTCTCTCAACCTCTCTCAACCTCTCTCTCAACCTCTCTCTCTCTCTCAACCTCTCTCTCTCTCAACCTCTCTCTCTCAACCTCTCTCTCCCAACCTCTCTCTCTCAACCCCTCTCTCTCTCAACCCCTCTCTCTCTCAACCCCTCTCTCTCAACCTCTCTCTCAACCTCTCTCTCTCTCAACCTCTCTCTCTCAACCTCTCTCTCTCAACCTCTCTCTCTCAACCTCTCTCTCTCAACCTCTCTCTCTCTCAACCTCTCTCTCTCAACCTCTCTCTCTCAACCTCTGAATGCACAGCTATGAAAAGCCAACTGACATTTACTCCTGAGGTGTTGACCTGTTGCACCCTCTATAACCACTGTGATTATTACTTGACCCTGCTGGTCATCTATAAATGTTTCAACATCTTGAAGAACGTTCTAGCCTTAATGGACATATACTCTTATAATCTAAACCGGCACAGTTAGTAAAGGACAGGCCAACCCTCAAAGCCTTGTTCCACTATACGCTCCTTCCTAGGTCACCACTTCTACATCTGCATTGTTTTCTGTATAAGCACTTTGTGATATCTGCTGATGTAAAAAGGGCTTTATAAATACATTTGATTGATTGTTTGACTAAAGGTTAACAGTCTCTCAGGTAGTGATAATACTAAGAGCTAATAGTCTCTCAGGTTGTGATAACACTAAGAGTTAACAGTCTCTCAGTTAGTGATAACACTAAGAGTTAACAGTCTCTTAGGTTGTGATAACACTAAGAGTTAATGGTCTCTCAGTTAGTGATAACAATACGAGTTAACAGTCTCTTAGGTTGTGATAACATCTACCTTTAACAGTCTCTCAGGTAGTGATAACACTAAGAGTTAATAGTCTCTCAGGTAGTGATAACACAGAGTTAACAGCCTTTCAGGTTGTGATAACACTGAGAGTTAACAGCCTTTCAGGTAATGATAACACTAAGAGTTAACAGTCTCTCAGGTAGTGATAACACTAAGAGTTAACAGTCTCTCAGGTAATGATAACACTAAGAGTTAACAGCCTCTCAGGTTGTGATAACACTAAGAGTTACTTACAACGACACCCCAACACACACATACACTGTGATAACACTAAGCGTTAACAGCCTCTCAGGTTGTGATAACACTAAGAATTAACAGCCTCTCAGGTAGTGATAACACTAAGAGTTAACAGTCTCTCAGGTTGTGATAACACTAAGAGTTAACAGTCTCTCAGGTTGTGATAACACTAAGAGTTAATAGTCTCTCAGGTTGTGATAACACTAAGAGTTAATAGTCTCTCAGGTAGTGATAACACTAAGAGTTAACAGTCTCTTAGGTTGTGATAACACTAAGAGTTAACAGTCTCTTAGGTTGTGATAACACTAAGAGTTAACAGCCTCTCAGGTTGTGATAACACTAAGAGTTAACAGTCTCTCAGGTTGTGATAACACTAAGAGTTAATAGTCTCTCAGGTAGTGATAACACTAAGAGTTAACAGTCTCTCAGGTAGTGATAACACTAAGAGTTAATAGTCTCTCAGGTTGTGATAACACTAAGAGTTAATAGTCTCTTAGGTTGTGATAACATCTACCTGTAACAGCCGCTCAGGTTGTGATAACACTAAGAGTTAACAGTCTCTCAGGTTGTGATAACACTAAGAATTAACAGTCTCTCAGGTTGTGATAACACTAAGAGTTAACAGTCTCTCAGGTTGTGATAACACTAAGAGTTAACAGTCTCTCAGGTTGTGATAACATCTACCTGTAACAGCTTACTCCCAGTCTGCTGCTATCCCGTCAAACAGAGGACGAGTGGGGGAAGGTTTGCCATATAAGGTAAGGGAGTTCAGTTAAGGCCCAAGGCTTACAGGAGATGAAGAGTAGACATGGGCTGCATCCTGAATGGCACCGTCTTCCCTATATAGTGCTCTGACAGGTGGAAATGGAGGGGCCAGAGTTTTGCTGAGTGGAGAGGGCTAGACAAGAGGTAATGACCACAATGCCATTAGCTGTCATGACAACAGTGTGGCATACCAGTCAGATCAAATGACTGCTCTTTTACCAATACTGACATTACTCTTGGAAGTGTATGTCAGTCGAGAGTGCTGTGTCCCCATAGAACCTTTTCTATCTTCCATCAATCCAATAATCCATCCTCTCGTTTCAAATCATATTTTTATGATTACATTTAGTGTGCCCTGAGGTCCAACAATCCTTCTCCATCGATATGTGTCCATACCCTTTGTGATCCCAAACCACCAATAATTAATCTACCCACTCTGCCTCAGTCAGTCAGTCAGACCAGCCAACCAGACAGTCAGCCAGCCAGTAGGTCAGTCAGTCAATCAATCTGTCCATCCGTCATTCACACCGCCAGCCAGCCAGTCAGTAAGATAGTCTGTCCGTTCGTCAACCAGTCAGTCAGTAAGCAAGGCAGTCTGTCCATCAACCAATCACCAGTCAGTCAGCCAGACTGTCTGTCCGACCGCCAGTCAGCCAGTCAGCCAGCCAGTCAGACCTCTAGCCAGTCAGTAAGTCAGCAAGGCAATCCGTCCATCCGTCAACTAGTCAGTGGGTAAGCCAGCCAGTCAGTCAAATCAGTCTGTCCGTCCATCTGTCCAACAGACAGCCAGCTAATCAGCCAGTCAGTCATTCAGACAGCTAGCCAGCCATCCTGCAAGCCAGAAAGCCAGCCAGTCAGACCGCCAGCCAAGCCAGTCAATGAGTCAGCAAGGCAGTCTGTCCGTCTGTCCATCAACCAGTCAATAAGTCAGCAAGGCAGTCTGTCCGTCTGTCCATCAACCAGTCAATGAGTCAGCAAGGCAGTCTGTCCGTCTGCCCATCAACCAGTCAATGAGTCAGCAAGGCAGTCTGTCCGTCTGTCCATCAAACAGTCAATAAGTCAGCAAGGCAGTCTGTCCGTCTGTCCATCAACCAGTCAATAAGTCAGCAAGTCAGTCTGTCCGTCTGTCCATCAACCAGTCAATGAGTCAGCAAGGCAGTCTGTCCGTCTGCCCATCAACCAGTCAATGAGTCAGCAAGGCAGTCTGTCCGTCTGTCCATCAACCAGTCAATGAGTCAGCAAGGCAGTCTGTCCGTCTGCCCATCAACCAGTCAATGAGTCAGCAAGGCAGTCTGTCCGTCTGTCCATCAACCAGTCAATGAGTCAGCAAGGCAGTCTGTCCGTCTGTCCATCAACCAGTCAATGAGTCAGCAAGGCAGTCTGTCCGTCTGTCCATCAACCAGTCAATGAGTCAGCAAGGCAGTCTGTCCGTCTGTCCATCAACCAGTCAATGAGTCAGCAAGGCAGTCTGTCCGTCTGTCCATCAACCAGTCAATGAGTCAGCAAGGCAGTCTGTCCGTCTGTCCATCAACCAGTCAATGAGTCATCAAGGCAGTCTGTCCGTCTGTCCATCAACCAGTCAATGAGTCAGCAAGGCAGTCTGTCCGTCTGTCCATCAACCAGTCAATGAGTCAGCAAGGCAGTCTGTCCGTCTGTCCATCAACCAGTCAATGAGTCAGCAAGGCAGTCTGTCCGTCTGTCCATCAACCAGTCAATGAGTCAGCAAGGCAGTCTGTCCGTCTGTCCATCAACCAGTCAATGAGTCAGCAAGGCAGTCTGTCCGTCTGTCCATCAACCAGTCAATGAGTCAGCAAGGCAGTCTGTCCGTCTTCCCATCAACCAGTCAATGAGTCAGCAAGGCAGTCTGTCCGTCTTCCCATCAACCAGTCAATGAGTCAGCAAGGCAGTCTGTCCGTCTGCCCATCAACCAGTCAATGAGTCAGCAAGGCAGTCTGTCCGTCTGTCCATCAACCAGTCAATGAGTCAGCAAGGCAGTCTGTCTGTCTCTCCATCAACCAGTCAATGAGTCAGCCAGGCAGTCTGTCTGTCTGCCCATCAACCAGTCAATGAGTCAGCAAGGCAGTCTGTCCGTCAACCAGTCAATGAGTCAGCAAGGCAGTCTGTCCATCAACCAGTCAATGAGTCAGCAAGGCAGTCTGTCCATCAACCAGTCAATGAGTCAGCAAGGCAGTCTGTCCGTCTATCCATCAACCAGTCAATGAGTCAGCAAGGCAGTCTGTCCGTCTGTCCATCAACCAGTCAATGAGTCAGCAAGGCAGTCTGTCCGTCTGTCCATCAACCAGTCAATGAGTCAGCAAGGCAGTCTGTCCATCTGTCCATCAACCAGTCAATGAGTCAGCAAGGCAGTCTGTCCATCAACCAGTCAATGAGTCAGCAAGGCAGTCTGTCCGTCTGTCCATCAACCAGTCAATGAGTCAGCAAGGCAGTCTGTCCGTCTGTCCATCAACCAGTCAATGAGTCAGCAAGGCAGTCTGTCCGTCTGTCCATCAACCAGTCAATGAGTCAGCAAGGCAGTCTGTCCATCAACCAGTCAATGAGTCAGCAAGGCAGTCTGTCCATCAACCAGTCAATGAGTCAGCAAGGCAGTCTGTCCATCAACCAGTCAATGAGTCAGCAAGGCAGTCTGTCCGTCTGTCCATCAACCAGTCAATGAGTCAGCAAGGCAGTCTGTCCGTCTGTCCATCAACCAGTCAATGAGTCAGCAAGGCAGTCTGTCCGTCTGTCCATCAACCAGTCAATGAGTCAGCAAGGCAGTCTGTCCATCTGTCCATCAACCAGTCAATGAGTCAGCAAGGCAGTCTGTCCATCAACCAGTCAATGAGTCAGCAAGGCAGTCTGTCCGTCTGTCCATCAACCAGTCAATGAGTCAGCAAGGCAGTCTGTCCGTCTGTCCATCAACCAGTCAATGAGTCAGCAAGGCAGTCTGTCCGTCTGTCCATCAACCAGTCAATGAGTCAGCAAGGCAGTCTGTCCGTCTGTCCATCAACCAGTCAATGAGTCAGCAAGGCAGTCTGTCCGTCTGTCCATCAACCAGTCAATGAGTCAGCAAGGCAGTCTGTCCGTCTGTCCATCAACCAGTCAATGAGTCATCAAGGCAGTCTGTCCGTCTGTCCATCAACCAGTCAATGAGTCAGCAAGGCAGTCTGTCCGTCTGTCCATCAACCAGTCAATGAGTCAGCAAGGCAGTCTGTCCGTCTGTCCATCAACCAGTCAATGAGTCAGCAAGGCAGTCTGTCCGTCTGTCCATCAACCAGTCAATGAGTCAGCAAGGCAGTCTGTCCGTCTGTCCATCAACCAGTCAATGAGTCAGCAAGGCAGTCTGTCCGTCTGTCCATCAACCAGTCAATGAGTCAGCAAGGCAGTCTGTCCGTCTTCCCATCAACCAGTCAATGAGTCAGCAAGGCAGTCTGTCCGTCTTCCCATCAACCAGTCAATGAGTCAGCAAGGCAGTCTGTCCGTCTGCCCATCAACCAGTCAATGAGTCAGCAAGGCAGTCTGTCCGTCTGTCCATCAACCAGTCAATGAGTCAGCAAGGCAGTCTGTCCGTCTGCCCATCAACCAGTCAATGAGTCAGCAAGGCAGTCTGTCCGTCTGTCCATCAACCAGTCAATGAGTCAGCAAGGCAGTCTGTCCGTCTGTCCATCAACCAGTCAATGAGTCAGCAAGGCAGTCTGTCTGTCTGTCCATCAACCAGTCAATGAGTCAGCAAGGCAGTCTGTCTGTCTGTCCATCAACCAGTCAATGAGTCAGCAAGGCAGTCTGTCTGTCTGTCCATCAACCAGTCAATGAGTCAGCAAGGCAGTCTGTCTGTCTCTCCATCAACCAGTCAATGAGTCAGCCAGGCAGTCTGTCTGTCTGCCCATCAACCAGTCAATGAGTCAGCAAGGCAGTCTGTCCGTCTGTCCATCAACCAGTCAATGAGTCAGCAAGGCAGTCTGTCCGTCTGTCCATCAACCAGTCAATGAGTCAGCAAGGCAGTCTGTCTGTCTGCCCATCAACCAGTCAATGAGTCAGCAAGGTCTATGGGATCCACCCTGCAGCAGTTGAAGTCAGCACTTCCCCACACTTCAAATAAATGAATTCCCATTTGTCAGCAGAATGCACTGCTGTTTTTCCATACTCAGCAGATACCACAAAGAGAGAGAGATATATTCATTTCTTAAATCAATAATCAAGGTTCATTCTCTTCATCCTTAACCCATTACAGCACCTAGACTCTTAGCACCTTTTTTCTATCTAGAACCTAAAAGGGTTATTTGGCTGTCCCCATAGGAAGGGATTCCCTTGTCATTGACTGCAAGGCGCTACAAGGGTGGTGAGTATGGCCCAGTACATCACTGGGCCCGAGCTCCCTGCCCTCCAGGACCTCAATGTCAGAGAAAGGTCCCCAAAAATTGTCTAAGACACCAGCAACCCAAGCTATAGACTTCTCTCTGCTACCTTACTGCAAACGTTACCAGTGCACCAAGTCTGGAACCAACAGGACCCCGGATCAGCTTCTAAACAAGACTGCTAAATAGCTAATAAAATGACTACCTGCTTTTACTATTTTTTGCACTAATACTCTTTGGCTGACTCTGTGCACACACTCACACATACTTACACTGATAACCCAACACACACACACTGGACTCTATCCACACACTCACACTGATATCCCAACACACACACACTGGACTCTATCCACACACTCACACATACTTACACTGATAACCCAACACACACACACTGGACTCTATCCACACACTCACACATACTTACACTGATAACCCAACACACACACACTGGACTCTACCCACACACTCAAACATACTTACACTGACAACCCAACACACACACACTGGACTCTACCCACACACTCACACATAATTACACTGATAACCCAACACACACACACTGGACTCTATCCACACACTCACACTGATAACCCAACACACACACACTGGACTCTATCCACACACTCACACTGATATCCCAACACACACACACTGGACTCTATCCACGAACTCACACATACTTACACTGATAACCCAACACACACACACTGGACTCTATCCACACACTCACACATACTTACACTGATAACCCAACACACACACACTGGACTCTACCCACACACTCACACATACTTACACTGACAACCCAACACACACACACTGGACTCTACCCACACACTCACACATACTTACACTGATAACCCAACACACACACACTGGACTCTATCCACACACTCACACTGATAACCCAACACACACACACTGGACTCTATCCACACACTCACACTGATATCCCAACACACACACACTGGACTCTATCCACACACTCACACATACTTACACTGATAACCCAACACACACACACTGGACTCTATCCACACACTCACACATACTTACACTGATAACCCAACACACACACACTGGACTCTACCCACACACTCACACATACTTACACTGACAACCCAACACACACACACTGGACTCTACCCACACACTCACACATACTTACACTGATAACCCAACACACACACACTGGACTCTATCCACACACTCACACATACTTACACTGATAACCCAACACACACACACTGGACTCTATCCACACACTCACACATACTTACACTGACAACCCAACACACACACACTGGACTCTACCCACACACTCACACATACTTACACTGACAACCCAACACACACACACTGGACTCTACCCACACACTCACACATACTTACACTGACAACCCAACACACACACACTGGACTCTATCCACACACTCACACATACTTACACTGACAACCCAACACACACACACTGGACTCTACCCACACACTCACACATACTTACACTGACAACCCAACACACACACACTGGACTCTACCCACACACTCACACATTAATCAAATCTCCCCATTTCTGCCCATTTTTTGCTCAGTCTTGCAGGCCTTCACATACAGTTGCAACTGTATATGCATTCGTAAATCAATACCTTTTTTTAGTTGGGCCCTGGGATGGTGCAACTGTTGAGAATCTGAGTCATTTGCATAAACTGCCTACATTACTACAAATATTTAAATAACACCCGATTGATCAGAAATAGAGTGTAGACATTGTTAATGTTGTAAATGACTATTGTAGCTGGAAACTACTGAGTTTTTATGGAATATCTACATAGGCGAACAGAGGCCCCTTATCAGAAACCATCACTCCTGTCTTCCAATGGTGCATTTTGTTATCAATTCCAAGTTTATAATTTTAAAAGGCTAATTGATCATTAGAAAACCCTTTTGCAATTATGTTAGCACAGCTGAAAACTGTTGTCTGATTAAAGAAGCAATACATCTGGTCTTCTTTAGACTAGTTGAGTATCTGGAGCATTAACATTTGTGGGTTCGATTACAGGCTCAAAATGGCCAGAAACAAATATGTTTCTTATGAAACTCGTCAGTCTATTCTTCTTCTGAGAAATGAAGGCTATTCCATGCGAGAAATTGCCATCCAGGTATGGTATGCCATCCAGCCCTGGAGTTTGGTATACTTCCACTGGTATGCCATCCAGCCCTGGAGTTTGGTATACTTCCACTGGTATGCCATCCAGCCCTGGAGTTTGGTATACTTCCACTGGTATGCCATCCAGCCCTGGAGTTTGGTATACTTCCACTGGTATGCCATCCAGCCCTGGAGTTTGGTATACTTCCACTGGTATGCCATCCAGCCCTGGAGTTTGGTATACTTCCACTGGTATGCCATCCAGCCCTGGAGTTTGGTATACTTCCACTGGTATGCCATCCAGCCCTGGAGTTTGGTATACTTCCACTGGTATGCCATCCAGCCCTGGAGTTTTCTTGGTAGCATTTCCATGAAAAATTATTTGGTGCATTTTCCCCATATTCCATCCAGTTTGCTTTATTTTTATAATATATTACACTGGATCTTTCTTGAATAAGTTCCTCCATTTATTTTTGTTTTTCCTCTAACTTATTCTGTGTCTCTAAGGTACAGTTTTTATTGCTATCTAACTGTACTGTTAGTCCTTCCATTTCCTTTGTTAATATGGACTCGATTGAACTAAAATGCTTTTGTTTTATAAATGAGTACTGAATTGCATGGTTTCTAAAGGCACATTTAAAAGTCCTCCCGTACCATAAGGGGATCTGCTGTACCTATGTTATGTAAGAAAACGTCAGTTATAATTATTCTGTTCTAGTTAAAAAACAAGTTATCACCCAGTAGGCTTTGGTTACATTTCCAATATCCTCGCCCACGTGGAAATTCTGTAAGAGTAATATATATATATATATGCCAATTATTTGATGGTCCGACCGCATTCTGTCCCCTATCAACACTTTTTAAACTTTTGGTGCCAGAGAGAATGAACACAAGAAAGCAATCAAGACGACTACCTTGATTAAAGCTCCGCCATGTATATCTCACTAGGTCAGGGTATTTAAGCCTCCATATATCCACTAATTCCAATATATCCATGACATTCATGATTTCCTTACGTGCCTGAGGGTGATAGTTTGTAGTGTAATTTCCTTTACAGTTCATAGAGGTATTTTAAACAGTATTAAAATCTCCCACCATAATAACAGAGGTTGCTTTGCTTGTAGAGTTGATCAATTCTTATATATATTTTCAAAGAAGCTTTGATTATCATTATTTGGACCCTATAGGTTAATAAGCCAAATCTGGTTATGGTCCAATAACATATTTAAAATCATCCATCTACCTTGAGGATCTGTTTGGACAATTTCAACATTTGTATCAAAATTACTGTTAATTAATATTGTCACACCTTTTGAATTTCTTTGCCCATGGGAGAAATATATTTTGCCTCCCAGTGCTTTTTCCACAAAACTTCATCTAAAATTGTTGAATGAGTTTCCTGTAAACAACAGATACTATATTCATTCTCTTTTAGCCAGGTAAATACTGGTTGTCTTTTCTTATTATCTGCTAAGCCATTACAATTATAACTGGCTATACTTATTTCATCACTTACTAGAAAAATTCTATTTATCATAATGTATGTTTGTAAATGTACCATTAAGAAGTAACATGATTATTGAGTGTCTATGTAGCTGTACCGTGATATTTGCATTGCTACATAGTAAACCTCCAACTGGTCCACACTCTTCCACCCACTAAACCCACAAAGACAAATCTGCCTGATTCTAACCTTGCTGAAGCACCCCCAGATCATCACCGATCCTCCACCAAATTTCACAGTGGGTGAGAGACACACTGGCTTGTAGGCCTCGCACCCACTGTGCAATTTGGTGAAGGATCGGTGATGATCTGGGGGTGCTTCAGCAAGTCTGGTATTGGGCAGATTTGTATTTGTGAAGGACGCATGAATCATGCCATGTACAAGGTTGTCCTGAAAGAAAATTGCTTCCTTCTGCTCTGACAATGTTCCCCAACTCTGAGAATGGGTATTTCCAGCAGGACAATGCTGCATGCCACACAGCCAGGTCAATCAAGGTGTGGATGGAAGACCTCCAGATCAAGACCCTGTCATGTCCAGCCCAGTCTCCAGACCTGAACCCCATTGAAAACCTATGGAATGTGATCAAGAGGAAGATGGATGGTCACAAGCCATCAAAGAAAGATTTTTTTTGTGCCAATAGTGGCATAAAGTCACTCAACATCAATGTGAAAGACTGGTGGAGAGCATGCCAAGACACATGAAAGCTGTGATTGAAAATCAGGGTTCCAAACAAATACTGATTTCTGAACGCTTCCTATGTTAAGACATTAGTATTGTGTTGTTTAAAAATGAATTGGAACTTATTTTCTGTGCATTATTCGAGGTCTGATAACATATTGTTTGTTATTTTGTCCAGTTGTCATTTCGTGCAAATAAATGCTCTAAATGACAACATTTTTATTTGGAATTTGGGAGAAATGTTGTCAATAGTTCATAGAATAAAACAACAATGTTAATTTGACATAAACACATACCTATAAATAGTAAAACCAGAGAAACCGATAATGTTGCAGTGGTCTCTTAATTTTTCCAGAGCTGCATATGCGTCTGTGTATGTATAATTGATGGCGAGTTTTGTAGGCCTCCTTGCTGGCAAAAGCTTTTGTACATACAGTTGAAGTCGGAAGTTTAGGTTGGAGTCATTAAAACTAATTTTTCAACCACAAATTTCTTGTTTACAAACTATAGTTTTGGCAAGTCGGTTAGACATCTAGAGGAACCGGCTTCGGCAGAACACCGCCCGAACAAGGAAAGGAACCGACTTCGGCAGAAGTCGTGACATGTACATGGATATATACAGTATATTGACCACAAAAATATATTGGGGATTGGAAATGATGAAGACAATTACATTGATGGAAGCAATAATCTATCCTCAATATTAAAGCTGATCCACCCCCTAAAAAAAACTTTGCGAAGGCATAATATATACTGTATATGAGTATATTTTATACTGTATATGAGTATATTTTATACTGTATATGAGTATATTTTTGCTCCAGACTCCGACATTGCTCAATCTAATATTTATATATTTCTTAATTCAATTTTTTAAAACTTTTAGATTAGTGTGTATTGTTGTGAATTGTTAGATATTACTACATTGTTGGAGCTAGGAACACAAGCGTTTCGCTACACCCGCAATAACATCAGGCACACCGGTTTAAGTGTGTCAAGAACTGCAATGCTGCTGAATTTTTCACACTCAATAGTTTCCTGTGTGTATTTAGAATGGTCCACTACGCAAAGGACATCCAGCCAACTTGACACAACTGTGGGCACCATTGGAGTCAACATGGGTCAACTTCGCTGTGGAACGCTTTCGACACCTTGTAGAGTCCATGCCCTGACGAATTTAAGTTGTTATGAGGGCAAAAGGGGGTTCAACTCAATATTAGGAAGTTGTGTTCTTAATGTTGTGGACAATCAGTGTTATTTTTACTCGTTATTAATATTTGTTATTCACTGTGTATTTATTCCTATTGTCACCATTTCTCCTTTACTCTGCATTGTAGAAAAAGGACTGTCAAGGCTGTGGGTAACTGGTGAAAGGAGTCAGGCGCAGGAGAGATGAGATGCGTGGACAATGTATTTAATACAAGATACACCCGTATAAACACAATACTACGGTGCTGGAAAAATACCAGAACCACGAAGCAAACGGGCGTAAATAACAAAACCCAGCAACAAAATACCAGCCGTCAGATACAGCCTGACAATAAAACAAACACCCACACACACATGGGGGAAACCAGAGGGTTAAATAATGAACATGTAATGGGGGAATACAAACCAGGTGTGTAGAAAACAAAGACAAAACAAATGGAAAATGAAAAGTGGATCGGTGATGGCTAGAAGGCCGGTGACAAGGACCCTTGAGTAAGCATCTCACTGATGCTATGGTCACAAGACACAGGCCTCCTAATTGTCCCTAGAATTTCTAAGCAAACAGCTGGCGGCAGGGCTTTCTCCTATAGAGCTCCATTTTTATGGAATGGTCTGCCTACCCATGTGAGAGACGCAGACTCGGTCTCAACCTTTAAGTCTTTACTGCAGTGGGTCATGTGATTGAGTGTAGTCTGGCCCAGGAGTGTGAAGATGAACGGAAAGGCTCTGGAGCAACGAACCGCCCTTGCTGTCTCTGACTTTACGGTTCCCTCTCTCCGCTGGGATTCTCTGTCTCTAACCCTATTACAGGGGCTGAGTCACTGGCTTACTGGTGCACTTTCATTCCATCCCTAGGAGGGGTACGTCACTTGAGTGGGTTGAGTCACTGACGTGATCTTCCTGTCTGGGTTGGCGCCCCCCCTTGGGTTGTGCCGTGGCAGAGATTTTTGTGGGCTATACTCGGCCTTGTCTCAGGATGCTAAGTTGGTGGTTGAAGATATTCTTCTAGTGGTGTGGGGGAAGTGCTTTGGCAAAGTGGGTGGGGTTATATCCTTCCTGTTTGCCCCTGCCCGGGGGTATCATCGGATGGGGCCACCGTGTCTCCTGAACCCTCCTGTCTCAGCCTCCAGTATTTATGCTGCAGGAGTTTATGTGTCGGGGGGCTAGGGTCAGTTTGTTATATCTGGAGTATTTCTCCTGTCTTATCCGGTGTCCTGTGTGAATTTAAGTACGCTCTCTCTAATTCTCTCTTTCTCTCTTTCTTTCTCTCTCTCGGAGGACTTGAGCCCTAGGACCATGCCTCAGGACTACCTGGCATGATGACTCCTTGCTGTCCCCAGTCCACCTGGCCGTGCTGCTGCTCCAGTTTCAGCTGTTCTGCCTGCGGCTATGGAACCCTGACCTGTTCACCGGACGTGCTACCTGTCCCAGAGACAGCAGGAGCGGTAGAGATACTTCTAATGATAGGCTATGATAAGCCAACTGACATTTACTCCTGAGGTCTTGCTGCACCCTCAACAACTACTGTGATTATTATTATTTGACCATGCTGGTCATTTATGAACATTTGAACATCTTGGCCATGTTCTGTTATAATCGCCACCCGGCACAGCCAGAAGAGGACTGGCCACCCCTCATAGCCTGGTTCCTCTCTAGGTTTCTTCCTAGGTTTTGGCCTTTCTAGGGAGTTTTTCCTAGCCACCGGGCTTCTACACCTGCATTGCTTGCTGTTTGGGGTTTTAGGCTGGGTTTCTGTACAACAGTTTGAGATATCAGCTGATGTAAGAAGGGCTATATACTGTAAATACATTTGATTTGATTGCTTTATAAATACATTTGATTTGTTAGTCTACACCTCTTATCCTGTTTGGGCTAGGGGGAAGCATTTTCACGTTTGGATGAAAAGCGTGCCCAGAGTAAACTGCCTGCTACTCAGTCCCAGTTGCGAATATATGCATATTATTAGTATATTTGGATAGAACAAACTCTGATGTTTCTAAAACTGTTTGAATGATGTCTGTGAGTATAACATAACTCATATGGCAGGCAAAAACCTGAGAAAAATCCAACCAGGAAGTGGGAAATCTGAGGTTTGTAGTTTTTCAACACTTGGCCTTTCAAATACAGTGTCTGTAGGGTCATTTTGCACTTCCTAATGCTTCCACTAGATGTCAACAGCCTTTAGAACCTTGTTTGATGCTTCTACTGTGAGGTGGGGCCGAATGAGAGGGGAATGAGTCAGAGTTCTGGCAGAGAGCCACGAGAGCCACGAGCTCGTGACACGCGTTCATGTGAAACTCATGTTCCATTGCTTTTCTACAGACAAAGGAATTCTCTGGTTGGAACATTATTGAAGATTCATGATAAAAACATCCTAAAGATTGATTCTATACATCGTTTGACATGTTTCTACGAACTGTAATATGACTTTTCGTCTGAACTTTTGCCTGGACCTGCCCCCCGCGCATCGTGAATTTAGATTGTGTACTGAACGCGCTAACCAAAAGGAGTTATTTGGACATAAATGATGGACTTTATGGAACAAATCAAACATTTATTTTGGAACTGGGATTCCTGGGAGTGCATTCTGATGAAGATCATCAAAGGTAAGTGAATATTTATAATGCTATTTCTGACTTCTGTTGACTCCAACATGGCGGATATCTATTTGGGTTGTGTTGGTCTCTGAGCGCCGTACTCAGATGATTGCATGGTTTGCTTTTCCGTAAAGTTTTTTAAAAATCTGGCACAGTGGTTGCACTAATTAAAAGTATATCCTTAATTCTGTGAATAACACTTGTATCTGTTGTCAATGTTTATTATGAGTATTTCTGTAAATTGATGTGGCTCTGTGCAAATTCACAGGATGTTTTGGAAGCAAAGCAAAATGTTAACGGAGGTTTTTGGATATAAATATGAACTTGATCGAACAAAACATACATGTATTGTGTAACATGTTGTCCCGGGAGTGTCATCTGATGAAGAATATCAAAGGATTGTGATTAATTTGATCTCTATTTCTGCTTTTTGTGACTCCTCTTTTTCGTCTGAAAATCACTTTATGCTTTCTGTGACTAGTTGCTGACCTAACATCATGATATGTTCTGCTTTCGTCTAAAATATTTTTTGAAATCGGACACTGTGGTTGGATTAATGAGGATTTTATCTTTAAAATGGTGTCTAATACTTGTATGTTTGAGAAATTTGAATTATGAGATTTCTGTTGATTGAATTTGGCGCCCTGGATTTCCATTGGCTGTTGGCGAGGGGAACCCCGTTCCTAGAAAGGTTATTTACGAAGCATTTGACAAATAAAATTGGATTTCATTTTGGGGATTTTTGATTCCTCGTGTCCTCTCCTCACCTTCTTCTCAAAGCGCATTGGAGGAGAACATCCTCGGTTCCCTCTTTGATCTTCTCCTCCAATGATTTTTGAGAAGGAAGCAAGGAGAGAGAATTCAAGGAATCAAGGACATACAATTGTACCCCCTTCCCCCTCCCTGCTCTTAGCTGAGCCTCCTACCTCAGTGCTCAGCAGGCCCCCTGGGTGGACAGAAGACTCATCTATCTGGGGCTCGGAGAGGGAACAGCTGTTTGATTCTTATTTTGTCTGGGTGTAAATTATTCACAGCACATTCTCTCCATTTATCTCTGATGGTGACTGGATCTTCACTAGGTTTCTATCGTGTGTGTGCTGTGTGCACACACACTTCCACACGATAAGATCTGACGTTGCTCCATCTCCGTTCGGCGGGCACTCTCAGGAATATTTATCATGACACCTTGGTGTGTTGGCTGCGGTCCGCAGCTGAAGCTTCATCAGACACCCAGAGGGTGGAGTAGGACCTCCTATGGGACGGTTAGACTGACTAGGAGTTTCAGCTTGCAGTCTGGAGTCTACAGCTCCTGCAGACGCCATCACGAGTGTGGCTTGGGGAGAATCGCTAGATGGCTGTTGGTTGCACGTACAGAAGTGCCATCAAATCATATCAAATCACAATTAATTTAAAGTGTATCTGAACACGTCTCAATAAACAATAAAACAACAAAAGATCATCCAAATTCATTATACAGTGCCTTGCGAAAGTATTCGGCCCCCTTGAACTTTGCGACCTTTTGCCACATTTCAGGCTTCAAACATAAAGATATAAAACTGTATTTTTTTGTGAAGAATCAACAACAAGTGGGACACAATCATGAAGTGGAACGACATGACAAATCATAACAAATCAAAAACTGAAAAATTGGGAGTGCAAAATTATTCAGCCCCCTTAAGTTAATACTTTGTAGCACCACCTTTTGCTGCGATTACAGCTGTAAGTCGCTTGGGGTATGTCTCTATCAGTTTTGCACATCGAGAGACTGAATTTTTTTCCCATTCCTCCTTGCAAAACAGCTCGAGCTCAGTGAGGTTGGATGGAGAGCATTTGTGAACAGCAGTTTTCAGTTCTTTCCACAGATTCCTGATTGGATTCAGGTCTGGACTTTGACTTGGCCATTCTAACACCTGGATATGTTTATTTTTTAACCATTCCATTGTAGATTTTGCTTTATGTTTTGTATCATTGTCTTGTTGGAAGACAAATCTCCGTCCCAGTCTCAGGTCCCATTCTTCCAGAATGGTCCTGTATTTGGCTCCATCCATCTTCCCATCAATTTTAACCATCTTCCCTGTCCCTGCTGAAGAAAAGCAGGCCCAAACAATGATGCTGCCACCACCATGTTTGACAGTGGGGATGGTGTGTTCAGGGTGATGAGCTGTGTTGCTTTTACGCCAAACATAACGTTTTGCATTGTTGCCAAAAAGTTCCATTTTGGTTTCATCTGACCAGAGCACCTTCTTCCACATGTTTGGTGTGTCTCCCAGGTGGCTTGTGGCAAACTTTAAATGACACTTTTTATGGATATCTTTAAGAAATGGCTTTCTTCTTGCCACTCTTCCATAAAGGCCAGATTTGTGCAATGTACGAGGGACGGCCAGGTCTTGGTAGATTTGCAGTGGTCTGATACTCCTTCCATTTCAATATTATCGCTTGCACAGTGCTCCTTGGGATGTTTAAAGCTTGGGAAATATTTTTGTATCCAAATCCAGCTTTAAACTTCTTCACAACAGTATCTCGGACCTGCCTGGTGTGTTCCTTGTTCTTCATGATGCTCTCTGCGCTTTTAACGGACCTCTGAGACTATCACAGTGCAGGTGCATTTATACGGAGACTTGATTACACACAGCTGGATTGTATTTATCATCATTAGTCATTTAGGTCAACATTGGATCATTCAGAGATCCTCACTGAACTTCTGGAGAGAGTTTGCTGCACTGAAAGTAAAGGGGCTGAATCATTTTCCACGCCCAATTTTTCAGTTTTTGATTTGTTAAATTTTTTTGAAATATCCAATAAATGTCGTTCCACTTCATGATTGTGTCCCACTTGTTGTTGATTCTTCACAAAAAATACAGTTTTATATCTTTATGTTTGAAGCCTGAAATGTGGCAAAAGGTCGCAAAGTTCAAGGGGGCCGAATACTTTCACAAGGCACTGTAATTAAATAAAAATAAACAACGAAGATATCTAAATGAAGTGCCAGCAAAATGAAGTTTCCCTCTGAAACATACTGTGGGGCAAGCTTATGAAAAAAAGTGTTGCATCATGTCACTGCACAGCTTTCACATTGAAAATGAGACTCTCACTCCAGGCCCTGTCCAAGTTTAGAACCGGTCAGCCAGCCAGGGGCAGACTACGCATCACCATCAGGCGGCAGTTGTCATATACCATTGTCCATCATCATAAGAGAACTTCCTAACATCATCCTTTACCTGGTCATCCTGACTGTACGCTTAACGAGCTACCATGTCAATCTGGAATGCCTGACTGTCTTCTTAACGAGTTACCATGTCAATCTGGAACTCCTGACTGTCTTCTTAACGAGTTACAATGACAATCTGGAACTCCTGACTGTCTTCTTAATGAGTTACCGTGTCAATCTGGAACTCCTGACTGTCTTCTTAACGAGTTACAGTGTCAATCTGGAACTCCTGACTGTCTTCTTAACGAGTTACCATGTCAATCTGGAACTCCTGACTGTCTTCTTAGCGAGTTACCATGTCAATCTGGAACTCCTGACTGTCTTCTTAACGAGTTACCCTGTCAATCTGCACATCCTGACTGTCTTCTTAACGAGCTACCATGTCAATCTGCACATCCTGACTGTCTTCTTAACGAGTTACCATGTCAATCTGGAACTCCTCACTGTCTTCTTAACGAGTTACCATGTCAATCTGCACATCCTGACTGTCTTCTTAACAAGTTACCATGTCAATCTGGAACGCCTGACTGTCTTCTTAACGAGCTAACATGTCAATCTGCACATCCTGACTGTCTTCTTAACAAGCTACCATGTCAATCTGCACATCCTAACTGTCTTCTTAACGAGCTACCATGTCAATCTGGAACTCCTGACTGCCTTCTTAATGAGTTACCATGTCAATCTGGAACTCCTGACTGTCTTCTTAACGAGCTACCATGTCAATCTGCACATCCTGACTGTCTTCTTAACGAGCTACCATGTCAATCTGTACATCCTGACTGTCTTCTTAACGAGCTACCATGTCAATCTGCACATCCTGACTGTCTTCTTAACGATCTACCATGTCAATCTGCACATCCTGACTGTCTTCTTAACGAGCTGCCATGTCAATCTGCACATCCTGACTGTCTTCTTAATGAGCTACCATGTCAATCTGCACATCCTGACTGTCTTCTTAACGAGCTGCCATGTCAATCTGCACATCCTGACTGTCTTCTTAATGAGCTACCATGTCAATCTGTACATCCTGACTGTCTTCTTAATGAGCTACCATGTCAATCTGTCTGGATGGAAATGCTGCCTGGCATAAATAGAAGTGGAAGTGTATTATCTCTTTTCTGAATGACCTGTGATTGGCTGGGGATGGGCTTTGCTTTATTTGCTGTTTGCTTTAGGGTATTACAGGTGATAAATGAGGTAAATTGGCAACCATGACTGATAATATGAATTGGATCAAGTTGGGGATAGAATAGTGGAATAATGGAATGTTAATCCCTTTGATGTCGTTGATGAATGTCGTGCCCAAGACATCCCAATAAATACTTCCATAATTCCTAACACATTTCATAATAAGCAGTCAGGACAGGAGGCTTACTGTTCTGTATTGTGTGTTTAATTTAAAGGTTGGCTATTAGGGTGTGTGCGTGATGGTAGCGTGTGTGGTAATGCGTGTGTGTGTGCGTTGTGTGTGTGTGTGTACATGCATGTGTGTGTGTGTGGGTCTGTGTGTGTGAGGGAGAGAGAGAATTCCCTTCACCACATGGCACTAAACCTTCATTACTATGAAGGGGGAAAGGTAATAAAAACACAAGAGGGTCCTTTAATGTCTCAATAGGTTCTCAACAGAGAGCGGAGAAAGAGCATTGATCCCACCACTTGGTCATGACATGCACTCTGAAAAAAGAGCTGGCTAGGGCAAGAATAGACCATTTAAAGGGATATTTCTGGATTTTTTGTCATGAATCCCATTATCTACTTCCCCAGAGTCAGATGAACTCATGGATAGCATATTTATTGGAAGTCTTTGCGCTAGCTAAACACACACACACACACACACACACACACACACACACACACACACACACACACACACACACACACACACACACACACACACACACACACACACACACACACACCTCCCCTGGGATGTTGATTAACACATTTCTATCCAGCTGCAGCTGCAGGTAAGAGTCAGGTCAAGGGTAAAGTGATAAACACAGGGAGTCTGAGGCTGCAGGCAGTAATCTAGCAGAATTTCTAATCCAAGCCTCGGAGCGTACCATTTCACTCAACCACATGCCAGAGCCTGCTATGAATTAGAATGCACATGCACTACACTCAAACGAGGTGCATCTTCAAAAGAGAGAAAGTTATGCACATTTCTATTTCCAATAAAACTCATAATAGCGCATTCCTTGGAAAAATAATCCATATATAACTGAAAAAAAAAAGTTTCAGAGACCTGCTTAATATCAATGACTAAAGACAGTTGCAGTACTGTAAATAGCAAATAGCTAGAAACAAAAAGGGGTGATGAGTGAATTTTGTTCAAAAGCTTTAAGCCTATAGTCTGTAAACAGACGAGAGAGAGGGGGAGAGGGAGAGAGAGAGAGAGAGGGGGAGGGAGAGCAAGAGAGAGAGAGAGAGAGAGAGAGGGGGAGAGGGAGAGCGAGAGAGAGAGAGAGGGTGGGGGAGAGGGAGAGGTAGAGAGAGAGAGAGAGGGTGGGAGAGAGGGAGAGGGAGAGAGAGAGATAGAGAGAGAGAGACTGACTGACTGACTGACTGACTGACTGACTGATGGGGACTTTGTAGCAACACAGCTAATTACATAGGAACACTTCACTTCTGCATGGTCATCAGGATCAAAAGGACAGGGGCCAGGGAGGGAGAGAGGGGGGGGGGGGGTTGAGGAGTGAGAGGGAGAGAGGGAAGAGACAGAGAGAGGTATAGAGGGAACAGAAAGCTTGGGAGAAGGAGAGGGGGAGGGCGAGAGAGTGAGAGAGAAATGTGTGAGAAGGAGAGAGGCAACACAAGAAGATACAGTATACAGTGCCTTCTTTTCCACGTTTTGTTATAATACAGCCTTATTCTAAAATGGATTAAAGAAAAACAATCCACATCAATCTACACACAATACTCCATAATGACAAAGTGAAAACAAGTTTTTAGAATTGAGCTCAGGTGCATCCTGTTTACATTGATCATCCTTGAGATGTTTCTACAACTTGAATTGGGAGTCCACCTGTAGTAAATTCAATTGACTGGAGATGATTTGGAAAGGCACACATCTGTCTATATAATGTCCCACAGTTGACAGTGCATGTCAGAGCAAAAACCAAGCCATGAGGTCGCAGGAATTGTCCATAGAGCTCTGAGACAGGATTGTGTCGAGGCACAGATCTGGGGAAGGGTACCAAAAAATGTCTGTAACATTGAAGGTCACCAAGAATACACCATCATTCTTAAATGGAAGAAGTTTGGAACCACCAATACTCTTCTTAGAGCTGGCTGCCTGGCCAAACTGAGCAATCAGGGGAAAAGGGCCTTTGTCAGGAAGGTGACAAAGAACCCGATGGTCACTCTGACAGAGCTCCAGAGGTCCCCTGCGGAGATTGAAGAACCCTCCAGAAAGACAACCATTTCTGCAGCACTCCACCAATCAGGCCTTTACGGTAGAGTGGCCAGACGGAAACCACTCCTCAGTAAAAGGCACATGACAGCCCATTTGGAGTTTTCCAAAATGCACCTAAAGACTCACAGACCATGAGAAACAATATTCTCTGGTCTGATGAAACCAAGATTTAACTCTTTGGCCTGAATGCCAAACATCACGTCTGGAGGAAACCTGGCACCATCCCTACAGTGAAGCATGGTGGTGGCAGCATCATGATTTGGGAATGTTTTTCAGCAGCATGGACTGCGAGACTAGTCAGGTTCGATGGAAAGATGAACAGAGCAAAATACAGAGAGATCCTTGATGAAAACCTACTCCAGAGCGCTCAGGACCTCAGACGAAGGTTCACCTTCCAACAGGACAGCAACCTTAAGCACACAGCCAAGACAATGCAGGAGTGAGAGACCTGAAAATAGCTGTGCAGCAATGCTCCCCATCCAACCTGAGAAAGCTTGAGAGGATCTGAAGTGAAGAATGGGAGAAACTCCCCAAATGCCAAGCTTGTAGCGTAATACCCAAGAAGACTCGAGGCTGTAATCGCTGCCAAAGGTGCTTCAACAAAGTACTGAGTAAAGGGTCTGAATACCTCTGTAAATGTGATATTTCTGTTTTTTATTTATTTATACATTTGCAAAAATGTTGAAAAAGATGTTGTTTCTTTTTTTTAACCTTTATTTAAAAGCTTAGGGCTTACTTTTTCGAACATTCTGTTAAAAATCGCGTAACATTTCAGCGCCCTGCTACTCATGCCAGGAATATAGTATATGCATATGATTAGTATGTGTGGATAGAAAACACTCAGACATTTATAAAACTGGTTAAATCACGGCTATGACTATAACAGAACGTGCGTTTCATCGAAAAGTGCAGGAAAATCTGATCACTGAAAATGGAAAAATGTATCCATGCGCGACTTGAACCCATTGATAAAGGTGAACTACATTTAATGGGGCTGAGGTTGCAATACCTACAGCTTCCACACGATGTCAACAGTCTTGTCATTTGCCTACTTTTTGTTTCTTGGGTCAAAAAGACGCAAGGCATTGCCTTTCTTCCGGTCTCCGACCGGATATTTTGGTTGAGATTTACCCGGACATTATTTCCAGACGTAGAGCTATAGAATCACCTCGTGATCAATTTGATTGCTTATTAACGTTTACTAATACCTAAAGTTGCATTACAAAAGTATTTCGAAGTGTTTTGTGAAAGTTTATCGTCGACTTTTTTAATTTTAAAAAATGACGTTGCGTTATAAAACGATGTTTTTTTCCTTGATTACAGTCTTCATAGATTGATATCTAGGCTATATATGGACCGATTTAAACGAAAAAAAGACCCAATAGTGATGTTTATGGGACATCTAGGAGTGCCAACAAAGAAGATGGTCAAAGGTAATGAATGTTTTATATTTTATTGGTGCGTTTAGTGTTGCGCCGACTATGCTAATTATTTTGTTTACGTCCCCTGCGGGTCTTTTGGGGTGTTACATGCTATCAGATAATAGCTTCTCATGCTTTCGCCGAAAAGCATTTTAAAAATCTGACATGTTGCCTGGATTCACAACGAGTGTAGCTTTAATTCACTACCCTGCATGTGTATTTTAATGAACGTTTGAGTTTTAACTAGTACTATTAGCATTTAGCGTAGCACATTTGCATTTCCAGATGTCTAGATGGGACGCCTGCGTGTCAGGTAGGAGCAAGAGGTTAACTAGGCAAGTCAGTTAAGAACAAATTCTTATTTTCAATGACGGCCTAGGAAAAGTGGGTTTATTGCCTGTTCAGGGGCAGAACGACAGATTTGTACCTTGTCAGCTCGGGAATATGAACTTGCAACCTTTCGGTTACTAGTCCAACGCTCTAACCACTAGGCTACCCTGCCGCCCTGCTTTCTCTCTGCTTATTGGAGCTGTTCTTGCCATAATATGGTCTTGGTCTTTTACCAAATAGGTCTATCTTCTGTATACCACCCCTACTTTGTCACGACACAACTGATTTCCTCAAACGCATTAATTAAGAAGGAAAGAAATTCAACACATTTACTTTTAAGAGAGAACACCTGTTAATTGAAATGCATTCCCAAGTGACTACACCATGAAGCTGGTTGACAGAATGCCAAGAGTGTGCAAAGCTGTCATCAAGGCAAAGGGTGCTAAGTCTTAAATATCAAATATATTGGATTTGTTTAAAACCTCTTAGGGATGATGCGGAATATAGTTCCTGTGCAGGAACATCAATCAGCGGAAATTTCATAGCGCCACCTATAGTTTTCGATAAAACTCAAACTTTCATTAAAACACATATGCAAGGTACTGAATTAAAGCTACACTCGTTGTGAATCTAGCCACCAAGTCAGATTTGTAAAATGCTTTTCGGCGAAAGCATGAGAAGCTATTATCTGATAGCATGCACCCCCCAAAATACCTGAACGACACATAAACAAAATATTTTGCGGTAGACGGCGCTACACAAAACGCAGAAATAAAATATAAAACATTCATTACCTTTGACGATCTTCTTTGTTGGCACTCCTATATATCCCATAAACATCACAATTGGGTCTTTTTCCCGATTAAATCCGTCATTGTATAGGCAAAATGTCATTTTATGAAGGCCGGTCTGATCCAGGAAAACTCCCCTTTACAAGACGCAACGTCACTTTTTAAAATGACAAAAGTTGCCTATAAACTTTTACAAATCACTTCAAACTACTTTTCTAAACCAACTTTAGGTATTAATAAACGTTAATAATCTATCAAATTGATCACGGGGCGATCTGTATTCGATAGCAGCAAGTCTTGAAATCATCGTCCATGTTTTGACTTTCATAACATCCTGCGGTGCGCCCCAAGACAGGAAGTGCCTATACGTCATCTAACCAAGGATAAAGCAGCCATGAAATGCCAGTACTGGCGACATCGTGTGTAAGCAATATGCATTGTAATGGTAACCTCATTTATTTTCTGTCGCCTTAGACAATACATTGACTGGCGGATGAATATTTTTTTTGTGTTTTTGGTGAACAGTTTTCCCTGGGATTTTTACTCCTAAACACGTTCTGTTATAGCCACAGACACGATATAACCAGTTTTAGAGACTTCAGAGTGTTTTCTATACACACATACTTATCATATGCATATACTATATTCCTGGCATGAGTAGCAGGACGTTGAAATGTTGCGTGATTTTTTACAAAAAGCTGCGGAAATTCGCATCATCCCTAACAGGTTTAAGTTACTACATGACGTGTCCATATGTGTTATTTCATAGTTTTGATATCTTCACTATTATTCTGCAATGTAGAAAATAGTAAAAATAAATAAAAACGATTGAATGAGTAGGTGTTCTAATACTTTTGACCAGTAGTGTAAAGAGAGCGAGAGACAGCGAGAGGGAGTAAGCAAGAGAGAGTGAGAGAGAAAAACAGAGAGAGAGAATCTCAGAGAACCAGAGACCTCAATCCCAAATGACATGTCCCTTTTTCTCTCCCAGCATGCGTCTATACACCAGACACCTTGCTATCTCCCTAGCAGTTCACCACCTCATTCCAGTTCCATTCTCCTGTCATACAATGACACCTAATAACAGACCAGGGTCCAAACAAAAGACACTGAAAGGCTCCACTCTCCATTCCACCACCAAAGATAAATCACAAATCAGCATGTTGGTTTCCTCATTACAGAACAACCACTAAACACTGACAGCTCCACATCAGAATGTCACACTCCTCCTTTTTCTTCCTAGGAAGCTCGGGAGCTAGCAGTCTTCTGTTGATTCACATGGGAATCTGTTTGGCTAGATACTATGGCTTTTATCAGGGCTTTTATGTTCTGTCTGCAGAATGAGGTTAGGTCCTGTTTTGTTCCATATGCACATGCAATCAGAACTGGGTTTAAATACTATTTGAAATAATTTTAAATTACTTTAGCTGGGCTTGATTGAGCTTGCCCAGCGTGAATTAACCAATATAATTCAAACCCCGACCATGCGGCGCTCCAGGCAGGCAAAAAAAGAAGATAAAAGTATTTGAAATGATTTGAAATAGTTTTTGAACCCAGGTCTGATGCACATGCACTCAACCAGGCAGAATGAATCCTCTTTACATGGCAGCTGGAGGTTCAGACAGCTGTTCAGGAATTAAGATCTAATCACAATGTGGCGTTGTTGCGGTTGAATCTCTGGAAGCCAATCACTTTCCACCATCACAAGTGGAATTCACCAGGTAGAAAGAACAAACGACTTCAGGAAAAATGACATGTCATTATTTTGTGGAATGATAGCATCTTAACCCATTGTGCAACTATTGAGCGATGAATAGCTTGACAACTTGAAGACAATTATTATTGTTGTTTTAACACGTGTATTATGCGAATGGACGTTTATTTTCAGTATCTAGGTTTCCATCCATTTGGCGAAACAGATTTTCATGTGGATATTATATGAATGAAGCATGAAGCAAATAAATGCATTTTCCCTCCAGTGGTGTGTTTCCATCAAACTGACTTGTTGCAGAAAGAAATGTGTGCGTGATGACATAATACGCACAAAATATAATTTTTCGCTTAAATTTTCATGTAATGAATAAAAAATGTAAGTTCAATGTGTTTCCAATGCATATTCAACTCTACAAAAACTGTTGCGTTAAATAGCAAATGTACCTACTCTGGTCTAGACACATGACCTATTGCCAACAGTTCGCAAATAAACCTACAGTGCGTGTAGGCTGTGAGGGTAGGTTAGTCTACATGATGAGATTATTCTGGACAAGAGCGAGAATATTTGTATTTGTCAAATGGCAGTCAAGCATCACCAGAATAAGACGTTCAACATTTATTGGAAAGGAGCATCAATCTCACAGCGTGCTCTTTCAACACACTGTGAAGTTCATAATAACGTATTTCATCTGTAGGCTAATAAACTGCATGGCTTCCCGAGGCATAGTGGGAAGATTACACACTATATAATCATGTGACATCGATATGATGGTTATTATTTCAGGCGTTTCCACCGCCATTTCTCGCATAATACATTTGACCAACACAAAAAGATCCCGCCATGTCAAATGAACAAATTATCTGCAGGAACGTATACAATTGTACCAAAACTTCCTGTTTCCATCACAGCTGTCATAAAAAAATAAATAATGCAGTATTTACTCGCATGACAACTGTGGATGGAAACATGGTTACTGACTGTGTCAGTCAGTAACCATGTTTCCATCCACAGGAAGTTTTGGTACAATTGTATACGTTCCTGCAGATAATTGGTAAAAGTAATCAATTTCAGATAACGGTTGCTTAATACAATGTAAAACACTTTTTTATCCATATTTCCATTAAAAACAAAAAACTAAGTGAGAAGTAGGAATTGGTTTGAAGCCGAAAAATAAAGTAAATTCACATGAGCAACAAAATGCCTACTTCACCCATGCTCTACCAAGGTTTTCCTGCACAGCTTTGACCTACTACAGTAGGTATGTTGGTCTATTGTACTTCCAATAAATTGTAGGGGTTGATTAGGATTCAAACCTTCTCAAGCAGCCGAATTCATACTTGTCAGAGGGATAATGGACTTTACAGTGTCATCCTATTAAAAATAATGTACACTGAGTGTACAAAACATTAAGAACACCTTCCTAACATTGAGTTGGCTGGATTTCCTTTAGGTGGTGGACCATTGTTGATACACATGATAAACATGAAAATGATTGAACATGAAAACCCAGCAGCATTGCAGTTCTTGCCACAAACCGGTGCACTTGGCACCTACTACCAAACCCTGTTTAAAAGGCAGTTAAATCTTTTGTCTTGCCCATTCATCATTTGAATGCCGCAAATACACAATCCATGTCTCAATTATTTCAAGGCTTATAAATTGTTCTTTAACCTGTCATGTGAATTTCATTTCTTCCTTCTTTAGACCAATGACTACTTCTCGCTTAAAACATCGTTTTTTTTCTTAAATGTTTTTTTTTTACACCAGAAGGTGGTTATTCATTATTATACAACATTATAATACAGCATTACACAGTACTACAAGTAAAGTAGAACTACACAATAATGACAAATGGCAACATAAATAATGTAGTTGTTAGTATTTATTTAATATTAACAGTTCCTTTTCCAGAGGGTAGTGAAAACCAGTAATGTGTTTAAGCCAATGTGGCTCCTGGAAAATACGAAAACAATCAACATGTACTCATTAACTATTTACATGAAAATGTACTTTAAAGTGTACTGAAGAAAGGCCTAGTACTACAATACCTGGAAACAATAGTGAGTTATTACAAAATATAAACTGTACAATCAAGTGTACATTCATCAGATATAGTTAACTTTGTACATACAATTCAAGGATGGCCACAATTGCTCTTGAAGGTTATGCAACCTTTCTTGTTCGAGCCCAGTTCTTCCCCAACTGATTCTGCTATTCAAGGTATTGATGAACAGCTGAAGTCTTGATGAACAGCTGAAGTCTTGATTAACAGCTGAAGTCTTGATGAACAGCTGAGGTCTTGATGAACAGCTGAGGTCTTGATGAACAGCTGAAGTCTTGATAAACAGCTGAAGTCTTGATGAACAACTGAGGTCTTGATGAACAACTGAGGTCTTGATGAACATCTGAGTAGTAGAATCAGGTGTATTAGCAACTGGGGAATTTTTATCAATTTTAGAATAAGGCTGTAATGAAACAAAATGTGGAAAACATCAAGGGGTCTGAATACTTTCCAAAGGCATTGGTCAAGTGGTACCAGAGCACATTAAATAGGTGGTTTAAATCCTTCAGCAACAAATGTTCTTAGTAATGCTGTACACAGCGCTCCAACACCAGTCAAAGAGCACACATTCCCACATGTAGAAATGGTAGTATACATATGAAAACAGATGGAACAGAACATACATCATTGCTACTGATACTGTGCAATGTATTGTGTGTATATGAATAAGCATACGTTTTTTTGTCAGCTCCACGTGGGCCAGCTTGACAAATTTCTTAGTTTCTCTAATGACAGAATGTGGCTCGTAGGGCGCTCGTGCAATACACGGAGGAACAACCACCGTTCCGACACTACATACACGTACGTAATAGCGAAAACAATAAACAGCATAGAATACCGAACGCAAATACACACAAGCTTAATCCTGCAGGAATTAAGGCAGGTAACAGGTGCCCTATATACACACAGAAATAAACGCAAATGAAACCAGGTGTGAAAAGGAACACAGACAAAACAACCAGAAAAGGAAAAAGGGATCGGTAGCGGCTAGTAAACCGGCGACGCCGAGCGCCGCCCGAACAGGGAGAGGAGTTACCTTCGGTAGAAGTAGGGATAGCTTGCATCTGACCGATGAGGACAACAACTTCTTCCTTGAGAGTTTGAGAGTTGGTCTCTCCACCCTCCACTCAACAATTCCTGACGAAACAAAAGGCTCCCTTAAAAGACACCTAAATAATTAAAATAAGCTGTGTGTCTGTGTGTTTGTCGGGAAAGGATGTCAAAAGCTATACACTAAAGATAATGGTCAAAATAAGCCCTCCGGTAGGCAAACCCAGGACCTTCAAATTCCAGGACGGTGACACTAACCTTTACGCTACAAACTGTGTTCTAGATGCGTCAACTTGACACTCTTTAAACTTTAAAAGGATAGTTTGGTGATGACCGAACTTGTTTGTTCTGAATTTTTTTTTTTCAATCTCTCAGTGCTGATTGAACGTGTATTTCTCTTGTTTGGGAAAAAAAGTGTAAAACAGTTTAATTTTATCACATCGCTAAACAAGTTAGCAAGCATGGCGTTTTCTTTTCACTGTGCACAGGTCACACAAGCCAGCAATGATCATTATGATGTTGTTTTACCTGGATGCTAGGTGTGTAACTGGCACCCCTGCTACTTTTAACTTGTGGATGGTTACTTCAGGTTTTCGGGAACACGTTAAAAAGTAACTTGACGCTGTGTTGCTCAGTCAGAGCACATTTGGATTATAATGACAAGAAGAAAATGTAATTGACAGAGGAGGGGTGTGCTGAATTACTGCATAAGGTAAGGGCTAGAAATTGCTCTGGAACTAATAACAGTGTGTGCATGTAGTATTAATTAGCATCGTTCCCAGAGTTCGGTGTGTCTAACTGGCTATAAGGACATTCGCTTATTTGTTTATGCTCTGATTATATGCAAGTGTTCAGGTCAGCAGTTTACACAGATGACGTCAGCCATATGAAAAACCTTCAGTAGCAAAATATACCTGCAGTGCCTTGCAGAAGTATTCATCCCCCTTGGCGTTTTTCCTATTTTGTTGCATTACAACCTGTCATTTAAATATATTTTTATTTGGATTTCATGTAATGGACATACACAAAATAGTCCAAATTGGTGAAGTAAAATGTTTTTTTTTTTTTTTAAACAAAAAATAAACGGAAAAGTGGTGCGTGCATATGTATTCACCCCCTTTACTATGAAGCCCCTAAATAAGATCTGGTGCAACCAATTACCTACAGATCACATAATTAGTGAAATAAAGTCCACCTGTGTGCAATCTGTGTCACATGATCTCAGTATATATACACCTGATCTGAAAGGCCCCAGAGTCTGCAACACCTCTAAGCAAGGGGCACCACCAAGCAAGTGGCACCATGAAGACCAAGGAGCTCTCCAAACAGGTCAGGGACAAAGTTCTGATGAAGTACAGATCAGGGTTGGGTTATAAAAAAATATATCATTAACTTTGAACTTCCCATGGAACACTATTAAATCCATTATTAAAAAATGGAAAGAATAGGGCACCACAACAAACTTGCCAAGAGAGGGCCGCCCACCAAAACTCACAGACCAAGCAAGGAGGGCATTAATCAGAGGCAACAAAGAGACAAAAGATAACCCTGAAGGAGCTGCAAAGCTCCATAGCAGAGATTGGAGTATCTGTCCATAGGACCACTTCAAGCCGTACACTCCACAGAGCTGGGCTTTACGGAAGAATGGCCAGAAAAAAGCCATTGCTTAAAGAAAAAATAAGTAAACACGTTTGGTGTTCGCCAAAAGGCATGAGGGAGACTCCCCAAACATATGGAAGAAGGTACTCTGGAGATGAGACCATCAAGGAAAATGCTATGTCTGGCGCAAACCCAACTCCTATCATCACCCCGAGAACACCAACCCCACAGTGAAGCATGGTGGTGGCAGCATCATGCTGTGGGGATGTTTTTCATTGGCAGGGACTTGGAAACTGATCAAAATTTAAGGAATGATGGATGGTGCTAAATACAGGGAAATTATTGAGGGAAATCTGTTCCAGAGATTTGAGACTGGGACGGAGGTTCACCTTCCAGCAGGACAATGACCCCAAGCATACTGCAAAAGCAACACCCGAGTGGTTTAAGGGGAAACATTTAAATGTATTGGAATGGCCTAGTCAAAGCCCAGACCTCAATCCAAATGAGGATCTGTGGTATGACTTAAAGATTGCTGTACATCAGCGGAACCCATCCAACTTAAAGGAGATGGAGCAGTTTTGCCTTGAAGAATGGGCAAAAATCCCAGTGGCTAGGCCCAAAGAGACTTGCAGCTGTAATTGTTGCAACAGGTGGCTCTACATAGTATTGACTTTGAGGGGGTGAATAGTTATGCATGCTCAAGTTTTTTTTTTGTGTGTCTTATTTCTTGTTTGTTTCACAATAAAAAAAAATGTTTTGCATCTTCAAAGTGGAAGGCATGTTGTGTAAATCAAATGATATAAACCCCCCAAAAATTCATTTTAATTCCAGGTTGTAAGGCAACAAATTAGGAAAAATGCCAAGGGGGTTGAATACTTTCGAAAGCCACTGTATCTAGCTAACTAGCTAGCTTCTTTTTGCTTCGCATCCAATTGGTGTTAGCTAGCTAGCTACAGCTGCTAGCCTTCTACTAGCTAGCTGCTACTGTTGTGCAGCAATCAAGTTGCACCTTGTTTTAGGATTCTGAGATTCGTCTGATAAGAAATAGACCAGCTACGACCACGAATACATCGTTTCTATTGGGCAGAAATGTACACATGAGAGTGGGAAATTTTGAATTTATTAAAAACTGTTGCACCTACAAACATATTCAATCCAAATGGATCTAAGTATAATGTTCACCTTATGGATACTGTACCCTCTTTTTAATCCAATGTCTAGAATCTGAGCTAGGTCTGGGAAAAAATTGTCTGCAGACAAGACCCTGTCAAAAATCTGGTATAGTGATTTTTGTTAACAACCAGAAAGATCATGATGAGATGTGGGGAGTGTATTGTGTACATCCAATCAAGTCGATTTACAAATTTTCATTGACATTGGTGTCATATAGGTATTATGGTAGGAAGATTTTAATTTAACATTGAGCTTCAACCAATGCATACCAACCGACGTGACTATAATTGTTCGATACAGACATTCCAGCTATGTCCTGCCCTGTGTTGTGTTCATTAGTTCACATTGTAGCAAATTAAAGTGAGTTATTGGACAAGTTACATTTCACTGCATTCCGGACCAGTTTCTTCTATTTCGTGCAAACTGAACACGACCAAGATGTCTCCTTAATCAAACTCTGACTAGGAAGACAAATGGCTGTGAATGGGGCAGCCTAATGTAAAAGTGTGTGGAGTATGGCGGAGAGGGGAAGATAAGCGGTGGGCAGCCATTTCACTCTGCCTGTGGCGGGAAGCAGGGCCCCTAAATCACCTGTTATCTTTTGCAGGCTGCAGACTGCAGCAACACACTAATGGTCATCACCACAGCAAGGTGGAAACCTGGGAGGAGGGACAGGGCGCGAGGGGAGAGAGGGGGTGGAGCGGGAGAGGGGGGTGAGTGGGAGAGGGGAGAGAGGGAGGTGAAGGGACATCTTTAAACGCAGGACACATAATGGTTAGCGCTATTGGTTTAACATGAAATCTCACTGTGGTATCAATGTAGTCAAGTTAAGTTAATATACAGTACTGTCACCACAACTGCTACGGAGATCTACTGTATACACATGAACTCTGTGACATCACAGTCTTCTATTTCTATTACTACAAACACATGTACTCTATGATATCACAATGCTCTGTTTTTATGACTTCATCACATGAGCTCTGTGAATCACAATGCTCTGCTTCTATGACCACAAGCACATATACTCTATGATATCACAATGCTCTGTTTTTATGACTTCATCACATGAACTCTGTGACATAACAATGCTCTGCTTCTATGACCACAAGCACATGAACAATGCTTCTATGTACAATGGCGCAGGAGGAGTTGGCTGCCGTTTTACGGGCTCCAAACCAATTGTGCTATTGTGTGTGTTTTTTCACGTTATTTGTAGCTTATTTTGTGCATAATGTTTCTGCCACCATCTCTTATGCCCGAAAAGAGCTTCTGGATATCAAGACAGTGATTACTCACCTCGTACTGGACAAAGATTTTTCTTTAACGAGCAGGATGCGAAGGATTTACTTCAGACACCCGACAAGGCCCAAATCCCCGTCATTCGCATGAGAAAGAGACAAAGATATAGGGGGCCTTGTAAGGATCCTGACGGCGAGTGGGTAATCCTGCTTTAGTTGTTGCTTGTATGGGGAATCAGTAGGATAATATTATGGTCAGATTTGCCAAATGTACGCCTCTCTGCGTGTGGTGTAAAGGTGTTATAGTTTTTTCCCCCTCTGGTTGCACATTTAAGATGCTGGTAGAAATGAGGTAAAAATGTCCCTGCATTAAAGTCCCCGGCCACTAGGAGTGCCACCTCTGGATGAGCATTTCCTGTTTGCTTATGGCCGTGTACAGCTCATTGAGTGCGGTCTTAATGCTATCATCAGTTTGTGGTGGTAAATAGACTTCTGTGAAAAATATCGATGAAAAATCTTGGTAGCTAGTATGGTCAACAGTGTACTCTACCTCAGGCGAGCAAAACTTTGAGACTTCCTTAATATTAGATTTCCTGCACCAGTTGCTGTTTCCAAATATACACAGACTGTCACCCTTTGTCTTACCGGAGGCAGCTGTTCTATCTTGCCGATGCAGCGTTAAACCCGCCAGCTGTATGTTATCCATGTCGTCGTTCAGCCACGACTCAGTGAAACATAAGATATTTTCAATGTTCCGTTGGTAGGATATTTGTGATCGTAGCTGGGCTATTTCGTTATCCAATTATTGTACATTGGCTAATAGGACCGATGGTTAAGGCAGATTACCCACTCGCCGTCGGATCCTTACAAGGCAACCAGACCTAAACCCCCGATATCTCTGTCCTTTTGTCCTGTGAATGACGGGGATGAGGGCCTTGTCGGGTGTCTGAAGTAAATCGTTAAAGGAAAGAATCTTCTTCCAGTACGGGGTGAGTAATCACTGTCCAAATATCTTAAAGCTCTTTTCGGTCATAAGAAACGGTGGCAGAAACATTATGTACAAAATAAGTTACAAATAACACGAAAATACACACACAATAGCACAATTGGTTTGGGGACCGTAAAATGGCAGCCATCTCCTCCGGCGTCATTATGTCAAAGATTTGAAGCACATGAACTCTGTGACATCACACTTTTCTTTCTTTATGACCACACCAAGTTTGTCTATCAGAACATTTCTAACAGGCAAAACCAATCAAATACTTTTTAAAGCCAGTAGCAGCCCATCTTTCTTCCTGGAATATCTGGAAAAGCCTGCTGCAGGCTTGTCTCTCTCACTGGTTCAGAGCTGAGTGATTGATTAATCTGATCTGCAGACAAGGATCACCTTCTTGTGTGTGCCAAACAAAACACCTTTTGCTCCACTGAGTGGTGACATCCCACAGGGCACACACTGTCTGAACCAACGTGGAATAGACATTGAATTGACATCTGTGCCCAGTGGGGAACCTTTCACAGGCTCAATATGGCCAAAAGCTGTGCCAAGGCAGAATGGAGTGGAAGGGAAGGAATCAGGGGGCATGTTAAGAAATGACCTCATAGGAAACCTGGAAAAGACTGGAGAAGGGTGTGAAGAGGGATACGAGCATTCTGAGAGGGTGACCCATTCTGGAGTTCATCTACTGAGTGTGCGAAGATTAGTGGACTTTCAAGGTGTCGGCATACTTAGCTTTGGTTTGTTTCTAGCAGAATTCGGCGGTGAAATGAACGTCTGTGCTCGCATACACCCTATAGACCTTCGCTTGAAAACCAGAAAGAAAACTGCAATATTACCGTTGTTTACCCCTCTTGAGCCACCGTAGCAACAACATACCCAGTAACACTTCCTCAAAATAGGCCGAATTCATCTAAGATAAATCAAGAAATCTTTTGTTAATTTAGAAGATTTAGCAGAGGAAGTCTTAGTCACGCAATTGGATATTTAACTAAGGATAGTACTGTTGACCAGACAAAGGGCCGCAGACTTTGGCTACGGAACTTCGACTTGCCTCAAGAAAAAGGGCAACACCACACAAGCTGAACTTCAGACAAAAGAGACTGACAACACCCAATGCATTTGCCCTATGGATAAACCCCTCTCTCTGTGTTTCACTCACTAAACCCATCTAAGACAGAGACCTGTTACGGAGGTTTATAGGATGGGTGAATCATATTCATATCATACCCAAGAGTAAACATTAAAAAAACATCTCTGGGTGCACCTCACAAGACAATAACCACGCGTTCTCTCTGAGAGTTACAATAGTTTAAACAATTAGTCCACAAGTAAATAGAGAGGAGAATCGGCCAGTTAAAAACCTGAATGCACCCTCACCCGGGGACCGCTGGCCAATTAACAGAATAATTAACTGAACTAACTTCTTAAATAACTGCTGTAGAGTGCGGCAACAGCGTCGCGTTTGTTTTAATTAAACTGCCCTCCACTTAGCTAGTGCATTTAGAAAGCCCAGGAGGCCCTTCTTACCCATTGAAAGAGCTGTTCATTGAAACGCTCTGGGCTAGGAGAAAAGACGTGTTTGTGTGTGTGCACTCCGTGTGTGTGTGTGGTTATCAGCCCAGACTAAATTTGTTCCGAATTGTTGTCAGAAAGTTTTCTCCCTCGTACGCACAAAACTCATCTCCCCACTAGCACTGTGCTTTATCTTGTGGCTGCCCAATGAAGCATGCAGATCACTGATGGAATTAAAGGAGGACTATGTAATGAAGCTCCAATACACCGCCGGTGCTGGGTAGACAAGGATACAACATAAATAAGACATATAAAAAGAGATAATAAACATCTCAGACGTTGTAGGAAGTAGAACAGTTGATGTGAGAGAGGAGTGAAGTACTATGTACAGTGACCTCCTGTTTCACATGGTTCTGTGTGGTCCAGTAGGTAGAGCATGGCACTTACACTGCCAGGGTTCTGGGTTTGATTTCCACTTTGTGGATGAAAGTGTCTGCTAAATGGCATAGAAGTTCATCTCTGTTCTCTAGTGGCAGATTTGTTCAGTGGGTCGATTCATCAACTCCTGTAGACTTACAGCAGTATCTAGAGCCACAATCGGTTATCGCTGGGCCTCGCTGGGGACTTTACATGAAGGGTTATACATAAAGGTATTTATAACACATAACACTTGTTTGTCAATCTAAGTTAACATAATAAAATATCCCCATCAAAATCTGTCAGTTTAAGCTAAAGATATTTGTTTGAATTGGGCTGTGTCTCAATCCACCACATCCGCCTATGTCTACCCTCCCCATCTGCGGTGGATGGTGGCCAAGCTACAGCTGTGTTTGTCAGACCATGAGACTTCCCGAAAATCGATTTCTCACGAAAACGTCTGTAGCATTGGAACGGATTGGCCTAGAAACGAATATGACTACTCTATGGAAAGATGAGACACACAAGTGCCACAGGACTCGTCTGACGGTAACCCATACAAATGAATTAAAGTATGGAGGTAGTTTTGTGCCAACAAAAGCAAGGGGTTAAATATGTATCTCAAAAACATTTCTTATATCTCCATGATTAAGGAAAGACACTTCAAAAACATAATCCTTATGATTTTTCTTTTGTCTTTATGCCATTTAAAGGCCAAGTTCTTTATTTGATCAAATACATTTTGGATGTATTTTTCTTATATCTAAAGAATTTCTAAAATTCAAAATCAAACAGCTAAATGATCCATGGTTTGACCTTCTTAAAACAATGCCATTGTCACTTTCTGACCTTAGTTACTTTGTTTTGTCTTTTGTTTTAGTATGGTCAGGGCGTGAGTTGGGTGGGTTGTCTATGTTAGTTTGTCTATGATTTTCTATTTAGGTGTTTGACCTGGTATGGTTCTAAATCAGAGGCAGCTGTCAATCGTTGTCCCTGATTGAGAACCATATTTAGGTAGCCTGTTTTCCATTGTGTTTTGTGGGTGGTTATTTTCTGTTTAGTGTTGTACCTTACAGGACTGTTCGTTGGTTGTTTATTGTTTTGTTTTCAGTGTTCATTAAAATATTTAAAATATGAACACTTACCACGCTGCACCTTGGTCCTCCTCTCCTTCCCCAGACGACAAGCGTTACAGCCATATGTTAGCTTATTAGACCACCCCCAACGGCTTAGACTTTTAGAGGTTTAAAGGAACATATGACACTCACATTTTGCATGTGGGTGGTCCATACGTAAAAAATACCCTACCCTGGCGTTACAAGCATCATGGCTCTACCAACTAAACTACCACTTGTGTCATGAACGCATACTGGTTGTAGTTCTCTGATGCTTCTTTCTCAATGAATCTTTCCTTTATTCCTTGCGTCCTCTCTCCTCGCCTCTTTCTCAAAAAGGATTGGAGAAGAAGGTCCACAGAGGGACATTGGACCTTGTCTTCCAATACGGTTGAGAACCCCGCTGAAAAAACCTCAGCATAGACCAGCATTGTGGTCTCGTTGGTGACTACCTTCGTTGTGTTTTCACTAATGACCAACCTTTGTTGTGTTTTTGCTGGTGACAAACCAGCCTTTGTTGTGTTTTCGCTGGTGACCGGCCTTCGCTGTGTTTTGGACACTGGTGACCCGTGTAAGCGGTCTCTCCAAAGATGGCTGGGCTCTGGCTGGGCCACTCAAGGACATTCAGAGGCTTGTCCCGAAGCCACTCATGTGTTGTCTTGGCTCCGTACTTAGGGTAATTGTCCTGTTGGAAGGTGAACCTTTGCCCCAGTCTGAGGTCCTGACCGCTCTAGAGCAGGTTATCATCAAGGATCACTCTGTACTTTGCTCCTTTCATCTTTCCCTCGATGCTGACTAGTCTCGGAGTCCCTGCTGCAGAAAACCATTCCCGCAGCATGATGCTGTCACCACCATGCTTCACCGTAGGGATGGTGCCTGGTTATCTCCAGACCTTACACTTGGCATTCAGGCTCAATCTTCATTTCATCAGACCAGATAATCTTGTTTCTCGTGGTCTGAGAGTCCTTTTGGTGCATTTTGGCAAGCGGGCTGTCATGTGCATTTGTGCATTTTACTGAGGATTGGCTTCCGTCTGGCCACTCTACCATAAAGGCCTGGTGGAGTGCTGCAGATATGGTTGTCTTTCTGGGGGGTTCTCCAATCTCCACAGGGGACCTCTGGAGCTCTGTCAAAGTGACCATCGGGTTCTTGGTCACCTCCCTGACCAAGGCCCTTCTCACCCGATTGCTCAGTTTGGCAGGGCAGAGTCAGTTTGGTAGGAAGAGTCTTGGTGGTTCCAAACTTCTTCCATTTAAGAATGATGGAGGCTACTGTATTCTTGGGGACCTTCAATGCTGCAAAAATATGTTGGTACCCTTCCACAGATCTGTGCCTCGACACAATCCTGTCTCGGAGCCCTATGGACAATTCCTTCGACCTCATGGCTTGGTTTTTGCTCTGAAATCCATTGTCAGCTGTGGGACCTTATATAGACAGGTGTGTGCCTTTCCAAATAATGTCCAATCAATTGAATTTACCACAGGTGGACTCTCAATCAAGTTGTAGAAACATCTCAAGGATGATCAATGTAAACAAGAAGGGACCTGAGCTCAATTTCGAGTCTCATAGCAAAGTGTCTGAATACTTATGTAAATAAGTAAGATATTTCTATCTTTTATTTTTCGCTTTGTCATTATTGGGTATTGTGTGTAGATTGTTCATTTTTTAAAATCAATTTTAGAATAAGGCTGTAACATAACAATATGTGGAAAAAGTGAAGGAGTCTGAATGCTGGTCACCGGCAAAAATAGCATCAAGTCACATTATGCCGGATTGTGATGTAAAATTATATTTAAACTTTGTGTAGCACACGCATAGATATTGAACCAAACATCTAAAACTTTAATTGCAATAGACCATGCTGGGAAATATGATAATGATGGGCGTGGTTTTGCAGACCAGCTTGACCAGGCCATGCTGGACCAGCATACACAAAAAAGAGGTTCTTGAGGGACTTTGTTTGCATATCAGGAAGGGTTCTTTACAGCTGTAATGATTGTGAAGAAGCATCCTGTTCGTTCCCTCTCCACCATGTTCACCTGTTATGTTACACTGTTAAAAGTTCCTGTCATTTTGTGGTACACTACGGGCTACTCGTTTTAGTGAAAGTAAGGTACACCACAACAAGTTATAGAATTTTTACAGCTGACTGAAGGTGTTATTGCTCTAAAAGCAATGATGGAAAATGTACCCAATTGTCTTACTTGAGTAAAAGTAAAGGTACCTTAATAGAAAATGACTCAAGTAAAAGTGAAGGTCACCCAATAAAATCCCACTTGTATTTGGTTTTAAATATACATAAGTACTAAAAGTACATGTAATTGCTAAAATATACTTATGTATCAAAGTTATACTCCTACTATAATTAATTTCAAATTCCTTATTTTAAGCAAACCAGACGGCATTATATGCTTGTTTTGTTTCATTTAAGGATAGCCAGGGGCACGTCCAACACTCAGACATCATTTACAAATGAAGCATGTGTTTAGTGAGTCCACCAGATCACAGGCAGTAGGGATGTTCTCTTTTAGTGTGTAAATTGGATAATTTTCCTGTCCTGATAAGCATTCAAAATGTAACTAGTACTTTTGGGTTTCAGGAATGTAGTGAAGTAAAAGTAAAGTACAGATACCCTATAAAAACGACTTAAGTATTACTTTCAATTATTGTTATTTAAACATTTTACACCACAGTGTAAAATGACATTATGCTGCTGAATTACTTGAGACTATACCTCACAACCTCTTGATTGCTAATGACCTGAATTTCCTGCTACGCCACCAGGTCTGTGGGCATGACAGAGATTGGCCATAGATTTAGTGCCAAGAATACATTTCTGCACTTTGCTAAAAGTTGCCCAGAATCAAGTCAATAATTTTCAGATTATCTGACAACACCAACGTAAATATTAGCATTGCTCAGGGACACTTGATTTAAAGTGTGCATAAATCCTTTGGGGATTTGAACTTGCAAGCTTTTGGGCAGAAGTGCATTAATGTTTCAGAAGTGCCAGCAGGTCCATCTTTAGTTAGCCAGCAGCGTACCACCCTGCATACCACTGCTGGCTTGCTTCTGAAGCTAAGCAGGGTTGATCCTGGTCAGTCCCTAAATTTGAGACCAGATGCTGCTGTAAGTGGTGTTGGAGGCTCAGTAAGAAAAATATTCCAATTCCCCTGGGCAATGATTGGGGACATTGTGTATGGTGCTGTCTTTTGGATGAGATGTTAAATGGGTGACCTTACTCTCTGTGGTCACTAAAGATCCCATGACACTCATTGTAAGAGTAGGTGTGTTAATCCTGGTGTCCTGGCTAAATTCCCTATCACACCATCATGGCCACCTCATCATCCCCAGCTTTCAATTGGCTCATTCATCCCCCTTCTCTCCTCTGTAACTAATCACCAGATTTTTGCTGTAAATAAGAATGTGTTCTCAGTAAATGTACCTGGAAAAATAAGGGTTCAAAAAATTAACACTACAACATACACAGTGCCTTCGGAAAGTATTCAGATCCCTTGACTTTTTCCACATTTTGTTACGTTACAGCCTTATTCTAAAATTGATTAAATCATTTCCCCCCCTCATAAATCTACACACTGTCACGACTTCCGCCGAAGTTGGCTCCCCTGCCTGTTCGGACGGTGCTCGGCGGTCGTCGTCACCATTCGACTAGCCGCCACCGATCCCTTTTTTCGTTTTCTGTTTGTTTTGTCTTATTAGTTGCACCTGTGTCTTTTGGTGTTTGCTTGATGGGATCCTTATTTATAGCTAGGCTACCCGCCCTTGTTTTGTGCGGGATTACTCTTATGTTACGTGTGTATGATTTTGGTGTTCGTGCTCCGGACCTGGTACCCTGTGTGTTTGGGTTGGTCCATATTTTCCGCGCCCTGTGTTGTGGGCATTGTTTTCGGTGCGATATTAAAGTGCACTTCTTCCTGTGGAACTATATGCTCTCTGCGCCTGATTCTTCCTCATGCACCTAGTTTCTCGTGACAGAATCCCGCACATCTTTGGAAAAGGAATCAGCAGGAGCAGCCGTACCTCCTCTCCCGTCGATGGAGGAGAGGGTCCTCCATCACACCAGCATTCTCCACCGTATAGGATCGGCCATGGATCTGATGATGGAGAGGATGGACCGATGGGAGAGGAGTGGCCTTCCCACTCCATCTCCAGCATCCCCCCCACCTCCTACCCCTGCTATAGCATCCGGCTCCAGGGCTCTGCGTCTGGCGCTCCCTAGGGAGTATGATGGGACGGCGGCTGGGTGTCAGGGGTTCCTCCTCCAACAGGAACCATACCTGGCGACCGTCCGTCCTACTCCCTCCGGGGAGGAGAGCGTGAGCGTCCTCGTCTTCTGTCTGACGGGACAAGCCCTGGAGTGGGCTAACGCAGTGTGGAATGGCGCAGACTCGAGGAGGGATCATTACCCCGAGTTCATCCGCCGATTCCGAGCCGTGTTCGATCACCCACCAGAGGGTCGTGCGGCAGATGAATGGCTGTTCCACCTGCGACAGGAGACGAGGAGCGCGCAGGACTTTGCCATGGAGTTCAGGACCTTGGCCGCAGGAGCGGGGTGTAACGACAGGGCTTTGATAGACCACTGCCTCTGTAGCCTCAGGGAGGACGACCACAGGAAGCTAGCGTGTCGGGACACCACCCTCAGTTTGGATGAACTTATAGATATGTCCATTGACAACCTGTTGTTTCCACCTCCCCATGGAGTTAGGGGGGTCTGCATTGAGGGGGACTGCACCAGTTGTGGTCGGCGAGGACACACGGCCGACCGGTGCTGGAGGAGCTCGTCTGGGAGTCGGGAGGGCAGGCGGAGCACTACTCGGTGTCCCCAGGTGAGTCAGCACCAGACTCACCCAGAGCGTCCTGTCGGTCATATGTTTGTGTTAACCTCTTTTCCTGGGTTTTCTCCCTCTCTACAGCATAAGGCGCTAGTCGATTCAGGCGCAGCTGGGAACTTCATGGATCGTGGGCTCGCGTTAAGGCTAGGAATTCCCCTGGTGTCGTTAGACTTACCTTTCCCCGTGCAATCCTTAGATAGCCGACCATTAGGGTCAGGAGTAGTCAGGGAGGCCACGGTGCCACTGGACATGGTAACGCAGGGGGGTCATAAGGAGCGGATTAGTCTATTCCTTATCGATTCACCTGCGTTTCCAGTCGTGTTGGGAATTCCCTGGCTAGCTCATCACAACCCGGGGATTTCCTGGCGACAGGGGGCTCTTAGAGGGTGGTCAGAGGAGTGTTCAGGCAGGTGTATAGAAGTTTCCGTTGGCGCGACTACGGTGGAGAGTCCAGACCAGGTTTCCCTCTGAATATGCCGATTTGGCTATCGCCTTCAGTAAAAGGAAGGTGACCCAATTACCACCCCATCGTCGAGGGGACTGCGCGATAGACCTCCTGGAGAATGCGGCACTTCCTAGGAGTCACGTGTACCCATTCTCCCAGGAGGAGACAGTAGCTATGGAGACATATGTTGCTGAATCGCTGGGACAGGGGTACATTCGGCCCTCCGCATCACCCGTCTCCTCAAGCTTCTTTTTTTTTGAAGAAGGAGGGAGGTCTGCGCCTTGATTATCGAGGTCTAATTATCGAGGCATTGATTATCGAGGTCTAAATTCTATCACAGTGGGTTTTAGTTATCCACTACCTCTGATCGCTACGGCGGTGGAATCATTTCACGGGGCGCACTTCTTCACAAAACTGGACCTGAGGACTGCGTATAATCTGGTGCGTATCCGGGGAGGAGATGAGTGGAAAATCGCATTTAGTACCACATCTGGCCATTATGAGTACCTCGTCATGCCATATGGGTTGAAGAATGCTCCAGCCATCTTCCAATCCTTCGTAGACGAGATTCTCCGAGACCTGCTCGGGCAGGGAGTGGTAGTGTACATCGATGACATCCTGATCTATTCTGCCACATGCGTGGCGCACATGTCTCTGGTGCGTAAGGTACTTGGGCGACTGCTGGAGCATGACCTGTATGTCAAGGCCTAGAAATGTGTGTTCTTCAAACAGGCCGTTTCCTTCCTGGGTTATCGTATTTCCACCTCCGGTGTGGTGATGGAGTGTGACCGCGTTACAGCCGTGCGTAATTGGCCGACTCCGACCACGGTGAAAGAGGTGCAGCGGTTTTTAGTGTTTGCCAATTACTACCGGAGGTTTATCCGGGGTTTTGGTCAGGGGGCTGCTCCCATTACCTCACTTCTGAAGGGGGGACCGGTGCGCTTGCGTTGGTCAGCAGAGGCGGGCAGAGCTTTCAGTCATCTGAAGGAGCTGTTCACCAATGCGTCCGTGTTGGCGCATTCGGGCCCCTCTTTAGTGTTCATAGTGGAGGTGGACGCGTCAGAGGCTGGGCTAGGGGCCGTGCTGTCCCAGCGCTCGGGCGTACCACCAAAGCTCTGCCCTTGTGGCTTCTTTTCGAGGAAGCTTGGTCCAGTGGAGCGAAACTATGACGTTGGGGACCGGGAGTTGTTAGCTGTAGTCAAGGCTCTGCAGGTGTGGAGACATTGGCTTGAGGGGGCTAAGCACCCTTTTCTCATCTGGACTGACCATCGTAATCTCGAGTATATCCGGGCAGCGATGTTCAAAGGACACCTATATATATTTCTTTATAAAAGAAAGATGAGCGAAGCAATGTACAGAGAGATCCTTATGTGTCATAGTGTGTTGATGAGAAAGACAAACATTTAACACATTTTAGACTAAGGCTGTAATGTAACATCAATTTTAAAAAGGGTCAAGGGGTCTGAATACTTTCCGAATGCACTGTATCCACATACTCTCAAAATTAGGGAACAGTGTTGTTGAATATAATCTAGTGAATATAATCTAGTATAATTGTAAAAATGTTCTACCCAATATTTTGAATATAAGGTATAATCATCACTGCGCTTTGAAATGTAGATGGGTCAACGTACCTGTGCGGTGTATTAGCTTATTTGTGGGCGTGATCTTATACATATGTGTATTTGTGCCAACCGTCAGTGGAAGTGTTGAATCAGTTTAAGTGGTTGATGGTTATGTTGTCAAAGGCTGAGCACCTCTTTTGCTTTTGGAGTAGACAAATTAGGTGCTCAACCTTCAACATAACAATAAAACCACGTAAACTGTTACAACACCGCTAACGTGGAAATTCACCACTAAATCATGGAAATTCACCACTAAATCATGGAAATTCACCACTAAATCATGGAAATTCAGCGTTACAGGGGGATTGAAATGGAAAGGCATGTTCCTGTGTTAGCGTAGACTGCATTCACATTAAATGCTGCAGATGTTGGCTCAATAGAAAATTACCTTTACATTTCTTTCGTGCAATTCAGCGATACAGTGAAACAATTCAGCGATACAGATTGACAAAAGCTACTTACATTTCAAAGTGCAGTGAAAGTAAGGTAAGCAACAAGTCATTTTACAACAATAACACCTTTATTCAATTGTAAAAGTACTGTATTTTTACTGCAACTCAGTAGCCAGTAACTTACTGTCAAATGACAAGTCATTTTTTACTGTGTGTGCCATAAGTATTTCTGAAGTATCCTATAAGTATAACTGTAGAACGTGTCATTGGTTGTTCATGAGAGGGTTCTAAATTCAATTCTAAATGGTTCACCTACAGGAACAATTCAAAGGGTACTACTTGTCACCCAAAAGTTTTCCCCCATAGGGACAAATGACATAATGCCGAACAATCTTTATGATACACTATAAAAAACCTTAACTTGTTTTTACAGTAACTTACTGGAAGTCAGTTACCTTTTTTAATTTTAAATTTATTTTACCTTTATTGAACTAGGCAAGTCAGTTAAGAACAAATTCTTATTTTCAATGACGGCCTAGGAACAGTGGGTTAACTGCCTGTTCAGGGGCAGAACGACAGATTTGTACCTTGTCAGCTCGGGGGTTTGAACTTGCAACCTTCCGGTTACTAGTCCAACGCTCTAACCACAAGGCTACCCTGTAAAAAAAAAAAGGTACAGTATGTTACCATAACTTCAAAATAATGTTTGGTTTACCAGTACATTACTGTGAAGAAGTGCTTTCTTTACAGTAATGTAATGTTACACCAAAGTGTCTTTGTAATTTATGGTAACATAATGTATGTTTTGTTCACTGGCTGGATTCCAACATCACTTTGCAAGACAGCATAATGTGACTTGATGTTGGTTTTGATTTAGCCTATGCTGGTCAGCAGTGTCCAAAACACAGCGAAGGCTGGCCTCCAGCAGAAGCACAATGAAGGCTGGTCACCAGCGAAAACACAACATAACCAGCTAGACCATGCTGGTCAGACCAGCTTGACCAACTAGACCATGCTGGTCAGACCAGCTTGACCATCTAGACCATGCTGGTCAGACCAGCTTGACCAACTAGACCATACTGGTCTGCCAGCATAACCAGTTACACCATGCTGGTGTAATTACATTTACATTTTAGCCATTTGCAGCTTGACCAGCATCCAACCAGCACTGACCAGCATAGACTAGCATGGACTAGCATGGACCAGCATAGACCACCATGGATCAGCATAGACCAGCACAGACCAGCATAGACCAGCATAGACGGGATGAACGAGTGTTGAATTTCCGGCCAAGGGTGGTCCATTTAAAAATCATTACTTCCTCCCTCGCCCATTGCCCTGCAAGTGTATACTCGTCAGACGTCATGATATGTCATCAGAAGTGTCCACTTAATTTGAGGGCTGAGGGGATAGCGTGTGTCTTTTAAGTGTTTGGACCGCAGTCTGAGCCCTTGAAATGTTTGGTGTGCACTTGTTGGGGTCTGGTGACTCATGACTGGTTAGCTGATGTATATCTGATAGCCTCCCGGGTGGCGCAGTGGTTAAGGGCGCTGTACTGCAGCGCCAGCTGTGCCACCAGAGACTCTGGGTTCATTCCCAGGCTCTGTCGTAACCGACCGTGACCGGGAGGTCCGTGGAGCGACGCACAATTGGCCTAGTGTCGTCCGGGTTAGGGAGGGGTTGGCCGGTAGGGATATCCTTGTCCAAGGTTGCCAGGTGCATGGTGTTTCCTCCGACACATTGGTGCGGCTGCCTCCGGGTTGGATGCGCGCTGTGTTAAGAAGCAGCTTGGTTGGGTTGTGTATCGGAGGACGCATGACTTTCAACCTTCGTCTCCCCTGAGCCCTTACAGGAGTTGTAGCGATGAGACAAGATAGTAGCTACTAAAACAATTGGATACCACGAAATTGGGGAGAAAACAGGGTAAAAAACTGTTGTTACTAGGAGGCCATCTTGATTTGTGACACTGACAGAGAGACGGTAGAGAAAGCGAGACATTCCACACCCTCGTTTTTCCCTCACTCTGGTTCCCTCTCACGCATGCTCACCCGAGAGAGGGAACGCCACTTACACAGACAGAGGAACATTTGAATATTCTTTACTATCTTCATTTATCCACCATCTTTATTGACATTAGTAGGTTCTTATTGAAGAATTCATAACGACCTTCATGAGAGTAGCAGTATCATCCATAACAACCTTCATAACACATTTAAGAGGATATTATTTTGGGCGGAGTGGTGGTTGAGCATAGAGGTCTTCATCACGATCGACTACAAACCTCTAATAGCATTGTCAACATAGGCATCTCTTTTTTCCTAATTTATTTGAAACATGAATGTTAGAACTAAAAAACAACAACAACAAACAGACGGACAGAACAGAAGTAGAGATGTGAAAAGGACATTAGCTCGGTGGAGTCCATTGGTGAGCCTGAAGAGGGCTTCTGTGTGCACCATAGTTCAAAGGTCATCATAGGTCACCATAGTTCAAAGGTCATCATAGGTCACCATAGAGCACACACACACAAACACACACAGCATCTCTCATAACCTTTCACACACACTTCATATACAGTACAACGCACCAGCACCTGACACAAACATGTTAAAAAGCACATTAAGGTGGAATAAAATAATTGCACATACAAGATGTAGGACTGTTGGAGATGTAGGACTGTTGGAGATGTAGAACTGTTGGAGATGTAGGACTGTTGGAGATGTAGGACTGTTGAGATGTAGAACTGTTGAGATGTAGAACTGTTGAGATGTAGGATTGTTGGAAATGTAGGACTGTTGGAGATGTAGGACTGTTGGAGATGTAGGACTGTTGGAGATGTAGGACTGTTGAGATGTTGGAGATGTAGGACTGTTGGAGATGTAGAACTGTTGGAAATGTAGGACTGTTGGAGATGTAGGACTGTTGGAGATGTAGGACTGTTGAGATGTTGGAGATGTAGGACTGTTGAGATGTAGGACTGTTGGAGATGTAGGACTGTTGGAGATGTAGAACTGTTGAGATGTAGAACTGTTGAGATGTAGGACTGTTGGATATGTAGGACTGTTGGATATGTAGGACTGTTGGAGATGTAGTACTGTTGAGATGTAGGACTGTTGGAGATGTAGGACTGTTGGAGATGTAGGACTGTTGAGATGTTGGAGATGTAGGACTGTTGAGATGTAGGACTGTTGGAGATGTAGGACTGTTGGAGATGTAGAACTGTTGAGATGTAGGACTGTTGGATATGTAGGACTGTTGGATATGTAGGACTGTTGGAGATGTAGTACTGTTGAGATGTAGGACTGTTGGAGATGTAGGACTGTTGGAGATGTAGGACTGTTGAGATGTTGGAGATGTAGGACTGTTGAGATGTAGGACTGTTGGAGATGTAGGACTGTTGGAGTAGGACTGTTGGAGTAGTAGGACTGTTGGAGATGTAGGACTGTTGGAGTAGTAGGACTGTTGGAGATGTAGGACTGTTGGAGCGAAAGGAGAAGGGAGGAACGCAGTGAGTGAATATGGAAAGAGGAAGATACCAGAAACATTCAGTGAACAAAGGAGAGACAAAAGAAGGCAAGAATACAATTTAAACCACCAAAATAATTTAATAAAAATAAAAACAAGTAACTTTTTCTTGTTTATAATTGTTTTCCAGTCATCGATCCAAGGCTTTTTAAATATTTTTTTTATCGATCCAAGGCTTGCCCTGATTGGATAGTCCCAGTTGGATAGTCCCATTCCCAGTCTGCCTTGGAGAGTGAGTGTTGTCGGCTACGGACCTTTAATTGTTTTCAGGCTCGTTTGAAATCAATGTTCCTTCCTATTTCTCTATAAAACCCATCTGTGTGCACCGGGACAGGGTGGTGGCAGGTGCAAGATTCCGCAATTTACAGATTCACATCCAGATATACACACTCACACACAAGTAAATGCCCACAGGCAGGCCCACACACTCTCAGTGCAGTCTAATCACCTCCATCTCTTTCTCCCTTTCCCACTGTTCTCTCTGTTCCCAACATGTGCAGTCTAACTGATTCAGTGTCTCTCTCTCTTTTTATTTTCATCCTTCCCTTCCTTCTTCACTTCCGTTGAGAGTTTGAGAGCAGCTTGTCTGCCTCGGGGTACGTGGGGTACTTTACGGTTTCGATCTTCTCCTTGACTTTGTAGGATGGGTAGAGACCGGTGCGCCCCATTTTACGGTTGACCCCTTTTGAGTAGCCGTCCCAGTGGTTCCCTGCCACGCCGATGACGTCACCGGGCTCCAGGGGTACGTCCTCTGGGCTGCGGGGGTGGTGGGGGTAGATGGCGATCTGGTTGTGGGCATTCTGGCCCCCGAAGTAGTAGATGTCGTCTAGTGAGTGAAAGAAGGAGGAGGCATCCGGGTGCAGCGTCTGCATGATCTCGTAGGCCACGCGGCACACCTGGTACAGGGTTACAGGAAACAGGAAGTAGGTATGCAGGAAACATGAAGTGAGACCAGGAAGTGTGAAGAATCATGTTAACTTAATTACATTCCGTGTATATGGCTGTTTAGATTTATTCAGATGAAAAAGCTACCTGGTCCCAGATCTGTTTGTGTTGTATGAGAGCAAAATTGCAAGATTATGTTATAATACTGTAATTGCATCAAATGGTTGTTTTATGCAACAGAATAGGGGGTTATTAGAACACTCTTATCTGTGTATGTTCTTCTGAGAATGGGCCTCTAGGGGCTTAATGCTGTCAGAAGATTTACGATGCCTTGGGTGATGAACCTAACAAGACCGCATTCCATAGAACAAGTTGGTGTTTCTGTTCTATGAGGTACCAGGGAGAGATGGCTCGGGGCCAGACCCTGGTTTCTACACAATAAGAACAGTCTTTACAGTAGATACTGTCTGCTGTGAATTATCAGTATCTTTCATGCAAATCTTAACCTTGTGACCCATTCCATACATCTGTTGTTTGTCATGAATATTCAGGAGGATGTACTTTGTTATAAAAAGGTGTTGTATTCTTTGTCTCTGGGCTCTAAACGAATCATCTGAGGGTGATTCGTCGACCAGACATCATTATCGTAGAGCACTCAATTGATTCACGTTGTATGTGTGTGTTGTACTGACCTGCTCCCTTATTAATATGTGAATAAAGATTTAGCTTAATTATAACTCAGACTTGTGTGATAAATTTGTCTCTCCTCATTTTATTGTAAAGTAATTAACCACCACAGTTGTCATGCCATCTCTTATGGCCCTTGTTTAACATGACAATGACAATATGAGTTGGCTATTCAGGTAGGTAAGAATATATGTTATTGAATAATGTACTGTATATTCCCATAAATGGTGTTGTGTCGGATATGGCACCCCTACCTGTGAGGAGAAGGTGCAGACCAGGAAGTCAGTCTGTGACAGGAAGTGTATGTCTAGGATCACTCCTCTCAGAGAGTTCTCAGTGTAGCGGTTGTGCAGACCGGCCGACCACGAGATAGAGTTATCACTGATGAACTCATAGTCTAGGTACCTGACGGACACAGCATTGCACATACTATATGGCCTTCTACATACAAACAGAAATACAATCATACACGCTCATACACACACATACATGCATGTAAACACACACACGCATGCACCCATGCACATGCACACACACACACACACACACACACACGCCACACTCACTCCCCTTTCATTAATCATTATTAGGGTATTGGTGGTTTCTCACTTGGTCTTAGCCTCTTGCAGTAGTGAAGGGTCATCTGTTGCCAGGTAGACTCGTTTCTTGTCCACGTGGAAACGTCGGGCCATGTGCTGGAACTGTTCCTCCACGTGAACCATATACTCCTCTATAGGGTGGAATGCTGCTTCCGTCCCCACCTTATCTGTCCTCCGAACATGAACCCTACAGAGAGGGAGGGAGAGAGAAGGGGAAAGGGATGGGGAGAGGGAGGGGAGGGAGAGAGAGGGAGGAAGAGAGATGAGGGGGAGATGATTGGAGAGAGATGGGAGGGAGAGAGAGAGGGGGAAAGGGAGGAGAGGGAGGGTGAGAAGGGAAGAGAGAGGGTGAGGGGGAGGAGAGAGGAGGAGAGGGAGGGAGAGAGATGGGAAAGGGGGGAGAGGGAGGGTGAGAGGGGAAGAAAGAGGGTGAGAGGGGGGAGAGAGAGGAGGAGAGGGAGGGAGGGAAAAAGGGAAAGAGAGGGGGAGAGGGAGGGAGAGAGAGGGGAGAGGGAGGAAGAGCGAGAGGGAGAAGAAGGGAGAGGGAGGGGGAGAGGGAGGAAGAGAGGGGGGGAGAGGGAGGGAGATGGGGAGAGGATTGGAGAGACACGGGAGGGAGAGAGAGGGTCAGAGAGAGGGTCAAAGAGAGGGAGAGAGAGGGGGAGAGAGGGAGGGAGAGCAACACTTTCAATCAATACGTGCACTATCAGCTACCACTGTAATTATTTAGGCAGCATCATTGTGCCCTTGCTAGTCTTGCCGATAATCAGAGAGAGACAGAAAATAAAGAAAGAAAGAAAGAAAAAAGTAAGAAGAAAAACAGATAGAAAGAAAGAATGAAAGAAGAAAGATAGAAAGAACAAATTTGTCAATGTAGGAGTAATGAGTGAAAAAGAAAGGCAGAAAGAGAGGGGGTTTGAACGAGAAAGAAGCAAACAAAGGAATAAAGAGCAGTGCTGCATGTGTTTGTGAAACTGAGTGCCTTCTTTGTTTAATCCCTCATTACACAACACATCTATCTATGGTTCGGAAAAGAGAGAGGTAGAGACAAAGGGAATGAGAGAGAGAGAGAAAAAAAGGGAGAGATCGGGTGAACTGGCGTGCAAGAGAGCGAGAGGGAACGAGAGAAAGAGAGAGAGAGAGAATGAAAAGAAAAGCGAGGGAACAAGAGAAAAAAAAACACAGTGAGTCCAATTACCAGAACTGTCCTAAGATCATTCAGCCTAGTCCTCAGGATGCTCACTGGAGCTACAAACACCTTTATCTACCCTGCAAATTATATCTGTACACACTCCTGGATCAGAGAGAAAAAAGGGAACGAGGGACTGAAAGGGGTAAGGGGAGGGGTACAGAGTCCTAGGACAGAGTGATTCTCTTCATCTTTCTCTCAGTCTATCCCTCTATTCATCTCTACCCCCTTCTCTCTCTTTCCATCTCTCTCTCTGTGATGGGACTCTTGACTGCGAGTCTCTCCATTCTCCGCTTCCCCAAATCTCATCTCTCTGCCATGGTTTCCGTCTCCCCTCCACTTCTCTTCCCTCTGCCATGTCTCTCTCTCTTTCTCCTGCTTTCTCTCTCCTTACATCTCTCCTCCTATTTTGTTTGTCGTCTCGTTGTCTCCCTTTTCTCTCCCTTTATCCCGCCGCCTGTTCGTTGGCAGACAAAACGGCCGTGCTGTGGGGTGCTTAGCGTCAAGCGGCATTTGAGTAGTGAATCCCACCATCCCTCCATCCTCTTCCACCACGTCCTCTATGGCTGTGGCTGGGTTTGTGGCTGGAGCTGTGGCTGGGTTTGTGGCTGGAGCTGTGGCTGAAGCTGTGGCTGGAGCTGTGGCTGGAGCTGTGGCTGGGTCTGGAGCTGTGGCTGGGTTTGTGGCTGGAGCTGTGGCTGGGTCTGGAGCTGTGGCTGGGTTTGTGGCTGGAGCTGTGGCTGGGTTTGTGGTTGGGTCTGTAGCTGGAGCTGTGGCTGCGTTTGTGGCTGGAGCTGTGGCTGGGTTTGTGGTTGGGTCTGTGGCTGGAGCTGTGGCTGGGTCTGTGGCTGGGTCTGGGGTTGTGGCTGGGTCTGGGTCTGTGGCTGGGTCTGGGTCTGGAGTTGTGGCTGGAGCTGTGGCTGGGTCTGGGGCTGGGTCTGGGTCTGGGGCTGGGTCTGTGGCTGGAGCTGTGGCTGGGTCTATGGCTGGGTCTGTGGCTGGAGCTGGGTCTGAGGTTGGGTCTGAGGCTGGAGCGTGGAGAGACGGGGAGATGCAGGGAGACTGTAGCCAAAAGTCTGGCTCCCAAGCCATTTCTTTACCTCAGAGACACCTCCTACACTCACTCCCCCTCTGAAGCCCCCCTCACTTTCCTGCTCTAGCACTCTCTCTCTCTCTCTCTCTCTCTCTCTCTCTCTATTCTCCTGTTTTATACTCTATCCCACAGCTCTCTCTCTAGTCTACTCTATTTTATACTCTCTCCCACAGCTCTCTCTCTAGTCTCCTCTATTTTATACTCTCTCCCCACAGCTCTCTCTCTAGTCTCCTCTATGTTATACTCTCTCCCCACAGCTCTCTCTAGCCTCCTCTATTTTATACTCTCCCCCCACAGCGCTCTCTCCATCCTCCTCTTACACCACCAAAACCAAGCCTTCCTTCCCTCCCTCCCCACCCACCCACTCCTCTCCCCTTCTCTTCTTTCCCTCTCCGCTCCATTCCCCCCCTCCCACCCCACCTCCTTTCCCCCTGGGGTGCTGTGAGAAGTACTCAGGCACTATATTAGATGTACTCAGGCACTATATTAGAAGTACTCCGGCACTATACACTACTGTTCAAAAGTTTGGGGTCACTTAGAAATGTCCTTGTTTTTGAAAGAAAAGCTATTTTTTTGTCCATTAAAATAACATCAAATTGATCAGAAATACAGTGTAGACATTGTTAATATTGTAAATTACTATTGTAGCTGGAAAGGGCAGATTTTTAAATGGAATATCTACATACAGTGGGGCAAAAAAGTATTTTGTCAGCCACCAATTGTGCAAGTTCTCCCACTTAAAAAGATGAGAGAGGCCAGTAATTTTCATCATAGGTACACTTCAACTATGAATTAGAAGAAAAAAATCCAGAAAATCACATTGTAGGATTTTTTATGAATTTATTTGCAAATGATGGTGGGAAATAAGTATTTGGTCACCTACAAACAAGCAAGATTTCTGGCTCTCACAGACCTGTAACTTCTTCTTTAAGAGGCTCCTCTGTCCTCCACTCGTTACCTGTATTAATGGAACCTGTTTGAACTTGTTATCAGTATAAAAGACAGCTGTCCACAACCTTAAACAGTCACACTCCAAACTCCACTATGGCCAAGACCAAAGAGCTGTCAAAGGACACCAGAAACAAAATTGTAGACCTGCACCAGGCTGGGAATACTGAATCTGCAATAGGTAAGCAGCTTGGTTTGAAGAAATCAACTGTGGGGGCAATTATTGGGAAATGGAAGACATACAAGACCCCTGATAATCTCCCTCGATCTGGGGCTCCACGCAAGATCTCACCCCGTGGGGTCAAAATTATCACAAGAATGGTGAGCAAAAATCCCAGAACCACACAGGGGGACCTAGTGAATGACCTGCAGAGAGCTGGGATTAAAGTAACAAAGCCTACCATCAGTAACACACTACGCCGCCAGGGACTCAAACCCTGCAGTGCCAGACGTGTCCCCCTGCTTAAGCCAGTACATGTCCAGGCCCGTCTGAAGTTTGCTAGAGAGCATTTGGATGATCCAGAAGAAGATTGGGAGAATGTCATATGGTCAGATGAAACCAAAATATAACTTTTTGGTAAAAACTCAACTCGTCGTGTTTGGAGGACAAAGAATGCTGAGTTGCATCCAAATAACACCATACCTACTGTGAAGCATGGGGGTGGAAACATCATGCTTTGGGGCTGTTTTTCTGCAAAGGGACCAGGACGACTGATCCGTGTAAAGGAAAGAATGAATGGGGCAATGTATCATGACATTTTGAGTGAAAACCTTCCATCAGCAAGGGCATTGAAGATGAAATGTGGCTGGGTCTTTCAGCATGACAATGATCCCAAACACACCGCCCGGGCAACGAAGGAGTGGCTTCGTAAGAAGCATTTCAAGGTCCTGGAGTGGCATAGCCAGTCTCCAGATCCTGGAGTGGCATAGCCAGTCTCCAGATCTCAACCCCATAGAAAATCTTTGGAGGGAGTTGAAAGTCCGTGTTGCCCAGCAACAGCCCCAAAACATCATCATTTAAAGGGATCTTGAAGAAGGAAGGCTATCACTCCATTTTGCAACGCCATGCCATACCCCGTGGACGGCGCTTAATTGGAGCCAATTTCCTCCTAAAACAGGACAATGACACAAAGCACAGTTCCAAACTATGCAATAACTATTTAGGGAAGAAGCAGTCAGCTGGTATTCTGTCTATAATGGAGTGGCCAGCACAGTCACCGGATCTCAACCCTACTGAGCTGTTGTGGGAGCAGCTTGACCGTTTGGTATGTAAGAAGTGCCCATCAAGCCAATCAATCTTGTGGGAGGTGCTTCAGGGAGCATAGGGTGAAATCTCCTCAGATTAAATTACAAATTGACAACTAGAATGCCAATGGTCTGCAAGGCTATAATTGCAGCAAATGAAGGATTCTTTGACGAAAGCAACGTTTGAAGGACACAATTATTATTTCAATTAAAAATAATTATTTATAACCTTGTCAACTTCTTGACTATCTTTCCTATTCATTTTGCAACTAATTTCATGTATGTTTTCATGGAAAACAAGGACATTTCTAAGTGACCCCAAAAGGTACTCTATTAGAACATCAGGGGGAGAGTGAGGAGAGGAGAGGAGACGACAAAGGGATAGAGATGTGAATAAAGAAGAGAGAGAGAATGGTGGGAAATAGAGACAGTGCTGAATAAAATAAGAGAGAGGGAGAGAGAGAGTCAGAAAGACAGACTGAGAGAAACAGACAAAAAAGAACAGAGAAGGAGAACAACGGAAACTGAAAATCATAAGAGACAGACAAAGAAAAAAAGAGTACATACCCTATGATGGGATGCCTGAAACCCAGCTTGGCTGTGGTATCCAGGATCTCCTTCTCCAGCCAGGCCTGAGGATGGACCAGGTACTTGACGAACTGGGACACCCACCACACGGACGGGTCACCATGGAGCCGGTGGAGGCGCTGGGCTAGGTCTTCAGGGATGGACAAGGGCAGGTAGGGGGGGCGGGGCTGAAGGCTGTCCACGATGGGTAACTCCACCACCTGGATGTCCTTGTCATGGGTTTCACCTAGAGAGACGGAGGGAAGAGAGTTACTTAGGAGAAAACACTGGGTATTTTATGTTCTACACTGGGGCATGGAGAAAACACCAGAACTTTTACCTGCTGCACTGGGGCGTGGAGAAAACACCATAACTTTTACCTGCTGCACTGGGGCATGGAGAAAACACCAGAACTTTTACCTGCTGCACTGGGGCGTGGAGAAAACACCAGAACTTTTACCTGCTGCACTGGGGCATGGAGAAAACACCAGAACTTTTACCTGCTGCACTGGGGCATGGAGAAAACACCAGAACTTTTACCTGCTGCACTGGGGCGTGGAGAAAACACCATAACTTTTACCTGCTGCACTTGGGGCATGGAGAAAACACCAGAATTTTTACCTGCTGCAATGGGGCATGGAGAAAACACCAGAACTTTTACCTGCTGCACTAGGGCGTGGAGAAAACACCAGAACTTTTACCTGCTGCACTGGGGTGTGGAGAAAACACAATAACTTTTACCTGCTGCACTGGGGTGTGGAGAAAACACAATAACTTTTACCTGCTGCACTGGGGTGTGGAGAAAACACAATAACTTTTACCTGCTGCACTGGGGTGTGGAGAAAACACAATAACTTTTACCTGCTGCACTGGGGTGTGGAGAAAACACTGAGTCTTTTACCGGTTACACTGGGGTGTGGAGAAAACACCGGGTCTTTTACCTGCTACACTGGGGCGTGGAGAAAACACTGGGTCTTTTACCTGCTACACTGGGGCGTGGAGAAAACACTGGGTCTTTTACCTGCTACACTGGGGCGTGGAGAAAACACTGGGTCTTTTACCTGCTACACTGGGGTGTGGAGAAAACACTGGGTATTTTATCTGCTACACTGGGGTGTGGAGAAAACGCTGGGTCTTTTACCTGCTACACTGGGGTGTGGAGAAAACACTGGGTCTTTTATCTGCTACACTGGGGTGTGGAGAAAACACTGGGACTTTTACCTGCTACACTGGGGTGTGGAGAAAAAACTGGGTCTTTTATCTGCTACACTGGGGTGTGGAGAAAACACTGGGACTTTTACCTGCTACACTGGGGTGTGGAGAAAACACTGGGTCTTTTACCTGCTACACTGTGGGTTGGAGAAAACCACAGGTCTTTTACCTGCTACACTGGGGTGTGGAGAAAACCACAGGTATTTTACCTGCTACACTGTGGTGTGGAGAAAACCACAGGTCTTTTACCTGCTACACTGGTGTGGAGAAAACACTGGGTCTTTAACCTGCTACACTGGATGCGCAACTTTTGGCCAGTGCAGAACAGAGCGTGAGCAGAGCCCACTTCATCAAGTGTTCGTGTTCTCGTGAGCTCCATGTCATATTCTTGAACATAGAACCACAGCGTAATGTTATGCTGAGCTGCACTGGTTATGCCCCTGTTTATTTAGCATGAATAGGAGCTGGGCTAGTGTAACATACCAGTTAGGTTGCATCAAACTAGCAATCTGCTGTTACTAACAACACTGTTACCTGTCACTCCACAAAAGCTATGGGAGAGCAACGGAAACAACGACTGCTATGTATCAGAGTGGGGTGATATCACCTGCACAATCTAGCGCACAATGGATGTTAGTCTAGCGCACAATGGACGTTGGTCTAACTAGCACTAACTAGCTAGCTATTCCACATTGACTACACTCACCCTCCTTTGACCCAAATGACCACCTCTTGGGTCCTTTCCTTAATTTATGCAGATCTAAAAGCAAAGATAGGTGAGAGTTGATATCCAAATAACCTTTCTGCTGTATTACTTTTACTCATGTAATGTTGTCGGATCAGAGAAGATAAGGATGAGATGAAATGAGAGGGGGAAGCCATTCTAAACTATTGAGACGTGGCCTTATACTTAAACCCTCATGAATATACAATCATTGGATTGGTGTAGACTAGACAGAGTTTCTGATTCCTCATGAAACCCAGACAAAAAATTGCATGATTTGGCAAGATTTGGGGGATTTTCACAAATTGTAATCCTTTTCTTTGAAGAGTTTGAAGAGGCGAAAGAAGTGCCAGCCCCGTCACGGACCACGATGTCTTGCTCCCAGACAAACTAAACTTCTTTGCTGAGCTAAATGACTACCGCCCCGTAGCACTCACTTCCATCATCATGAAGTGCTTTGAGAGACTAGTCAAGGATCATATCTCTTCCACACTAGCATGCACAGACCAGCTGGTTGGAGTGTTTACGGACATATTCAATCTCTCCCTATACCAGTCTGCTGTCCACACTTGCTTCACCATTGTTCCTGTACCCCCCCCCCCCCCCAAATGTAACTGAACTAAATGACTATCGTCCCATAGCACTCACTTCTGTCGTCATGAAGTGTTGGAGAGGCTAGTTAAGGATCATATCACCTCTACCTTACCTAACACCCTAGACCAACTTCAATTTGCTTACCGCCCCAATAGATCCTCAAACGGTGCAATCGCCATTGCACTGCACACTGCCCTATTCTATCTGGACAAGAGGAATACCTACGTCAGAATGCTGTTCATTGACTATAGCTCAGCCTTCAACACCATAGTACCCTCCAAGCTCATCATTAAGCTCAGGGCCCTGGGGGTCAGACCCAGCAAATTGAAGTTGGTCTAGGGTGTTAGGTAAGGTAGAGGTGATATGATCCTTAACTAGCCTCTCCAACACTTCATGATGACAGAAGTGAGTGCTATGTGATGATAGTCATTTAGTTCAGTTACATTTTTTTTTGGGGGGGGGGGGTACAGGAACAATGGTGAAGCAAGTGTGGACAGCAGACTGGTATAGGGAGAGATTGAATATGTCCGTAAACACTCCAACCAGCTGGTCTGTGCATGCTTTGATGACGCGGCTAGGTATGTCGTCTGGAATGGCAGCCATGCAAGGGTTAATTTGCTTAACTGCCTTACTCACATCGGTCACGGAGAACGAGAGCACACAATCATTGAGAGTGGGCTGCGTCGGTGGCACTGTGTTGTCCTCAAAGCGGGCTAAGTAGGTGTTCAGCTTGTCTGGGAGCAAAACATTAGTGTACGCGATGTGGCTGGTTTTCCATTTGTAATCTGTGACTTTCGACCCTGCCACATACGTCCCGTGTCTGAGTTGTTGAATTGCAACTCCACTTTGTCTTTGTACTGACGTTTTGCCTTTTTGATTGCCATCGACCATATTCCCAGTCACCTTGCCACGGTTAAATGCGGTGGTTCATGCTTTCAGTTTATACACTGTTTCTCGCTTGGGTAGGTTTTAATAGTCAGCATGGGAACAACAACCCCTATACACTTCCTGATGAATTCAGGCACCATATCCGTGTAAACGTCAATGTTATTCTCAGAGGCTACCCGGAACATTTTCAATACAATCTTGAAGCATGGATTCCAATTGGTCAGACCAGCATTAAGTATACCTTAGCACGGGTACTTCCTGTTTGAGTTTCTGCCTATAGGAAGGGAGGAGCAAAATGGAGTCGTGATCTGATTTGCCGAAGGGAGGACGGGGAAGGGCCTTGTAGGCATTTGGAAAAGGCAAGTACTACAGTCAATGTGTTAATAGAACTTCGGTAGCATTTTCCTCATGTTTGCTTTGTTAAAATCTCCAGCTACAATAAATGCGGCCTCAGTTTGCATAAAGTCCAGTGTAGTTCATTGATGCCGTCATGGTATCTGCCTGAGGATGAACATCCACGGCTGTGACTACAACTGAAGAACAAAAGGACTTGAGTTTCTGTATGTTATCACAATCACACCATGAGTAGTTTATCATGAAATATACACCCCCGCCTGTCTTCTTTCAGGAGAGTTCTTCATTCCTGTCTGCATGATGAACTGAGAACCCAGCTGGATGGATGGACAGGGAAAGGATATCCAGAGAGATCCATGATTTCGTTAAACAGAGCATGTTACAGTCCCTGATGTCTCTCTGGAAGGAGATCCTCGCCCAGAGCTCGTCTACTTTATTGTCCAGAGACTGAACATTAGCAAGTAATATACTCTGAAGCGGTGGATGGTGTGCCCGTCTCCTGAGTTGGACTAGAAGTCCACTCAGAATACCTTGTCTCCGCAGGCGGCGTCTTGGAGCAGCCTCTGGGATAAGTTCAATTGCCCTGGGGTGTATGAACAAAGGATCCAATTCAGGAAAGTCGTATTCCTGGTTGTAATGCTGGTGAGTTACCGTCTCTCTGCTATCCAAAAGTTATTTCCATCTGTATGTAATAACACAAAAAACATTCTGGGCTAATAATGTAAGAAATAACACACAAAAAAACGAAATACTGCAAAGTTTCTTAGGAGCTAGAAGCAGAGCTGCCATGTCTGTTGGTGCCATCTTGCCGGTACGAGTAAAAGGAAGGCTGTGATTGGTTACATTGCCTACTATGCAAATTTCTCTATGTAAAATGGGCCATAACTTTAATACTAGCAGAGACGGTGGAACTTTGACATGCATGTTGAATATATTATGTACAACAATATATTGAAAAATGTTCCAAATATATGTTTTCTATATTCATAAATTAAATCGTTATTGAAATCAAAATACTCCACTGGATCTATACCATCCAATAGGTTACAGTGAACAAGTGCACACTGGGGGAAAATGGTACAGAATTGAATTGAAGCCAAATAGAGGGAAGGAGAAAGTCATGTCCATTCAAAACAACAATCCTCTTGCCGTTTCTCTGTCCCTTTTTGTCTGTTTCTCTCTGTTGAAGTTTTATAAAAGTCTTTCTTTCGCTCTGTTTGTCTTTCAAACTGTCTCCAAATCTGTTGTGTTTCGATCTCCACAATACTCTCTCTGTGTTTCTCTCTCTTCCTCCTCCCTCTTTCAATATTTCTGTCTGACATACACATTCGTTATCTTGATCTTTCACTTTCTGTCTCTCTCTCCCTCTGTCTTTATCCCCACTCCCTCCTGAGTGACAGTTGCTCTTTGGCTGTCCTTCTTTAAATGCCATGGTGAGCCCATCCACTTCCATGGTACAGGGGCTGGCACCAGCTGCTCCAAGAAGGTGTCCTCTAGATGGGCCCTGGGCACAGTGGGCAGAGACGAAGGTTGAGTTGGGCTGATTAGGAAGGTCATCCTCTCTGTGCTCCTTATAGCCTTCCCACCTGGGAGACTGGGTGTTAAGCCTCAGTACACAAACAAGTGGCAAGGGCATACACGCGCGTGTAGACACACACGGAAGTGGAGGAACACACACACGCACAGACGCGTACACACACACACAATCTTTTTTTGGTCTAATATCATCTCCCAGAAGGGATATGTTTGGCAGACATCCAGTCTTAAACCAGAGAAAATTGTTTTTACAGTTTCTAAAATAAACTGAGACTACCACCACTGGATTTAATGAAGTTGCAATTACAGTGACTCCTTCCATCCAGTGAGACTAATACAACTACAGTGACTCCTTCCATCCAGTGAGACTAATACAACTACAGTGACTCCTTCCATCCAGTGAGACTAATACAACTACAGTGACTCCTTCCATCCAGTGAGACTAATACAACTACAGTGACTCCTTCCATCCAGTGAGACTAATACAACTACAGTGACTCCTTCCATCCAGTGAGACTAATACAACTACAGTGACTCCTTCCATCCAGTGAGACTAATACAACTACAGTGACTCCTTCCATCCAGTGAGACTAATACAACTGCACACAGCTTTCATAAGCCTTTGACAACAGTAACGGTGCGTGGGTAAAATCACTGGGGATGCAAAAAACAAAGTACCATATTACGACCTAAGTGTTGTGATAATTGCGTTGTTTGCTTCATATACTTGACACATGTGATATATAGGCCTAAAGGCAGAGACAATAAGAGGACACAGTGGCAGAATAAGTTCAAACACACCTTTGTTTTATCACAAAACTGGAAAACAACCCCTGTCCGGTGAAGTCCACAAAGCATATTGCGTGTAACAGTTACATGACCTACAGCATGGTCAAGCAAGTCAATGTTTCTGACATTTTCGGAACACTAAACAACTATTGATTTAGAACCACAGAGAGTTCTCGCAAGTCGCTAAGAAACAGGAGCTACCTTCACTATTAGCAACATTTCAACATCAGCAAATCACCTACTGTATGCTTAGTCTAATACACGGACAACTAAAAGATACCAAAAACAATTTAGTCCAATCAATGTAACCTAAATATGATGTGGCTGTCCATGTTTCTGATTTCTGTGTGTGTGTGTGTGTGTGTGTGTGTGTGTGTGTGTCAAATCAAATTTTTATTTGTCACATACACATGTGTGTGTGTGTGTGTGTGTGTGTGTGTGTGTGTGTGTGTGTGTGTGTGTGTGTGTGTGTTTGTGTATGTGTGTGTGTGTGTGTGTGTGTGTGTGTGTTCGTGCAAGTAGAAAAAAACATGTTGACTCACCCTACTTGTAAAGAAACACCAATGCCATCCTCTCTTACATGTTGATGAAACGGTCTATCACTCTGTCATACAGTGCACACTTTTATTTGTTGTTGTCATAGGCTAGCTAGCTAAAATGCTTGCTTGCTAGCCTAACTTCCTTTCATGGGTAACGTTAGCTCGTTAACATTAGCCTTCTACATCTAGCTACACATTGAACGTCCATCCTCTCAGGCCAAAGGCAGAATGTATTAATTAATGGTTGGATCAGAATTACCGTTATAATCATTGGTCAGTATGGAGAATTAAATTAAACCACAAGTCCAAATCCCTATCTCCATCCATGGCTAATTTAGAAAAGGGACAATTTTAGCTAGCTAGCTAACCACTGGACAACAACACAACGAGATGCAACAATTCAAGTTGTTTGTGTCAATGACATATTTCATTGGAGTGATGCCAAATCCAAACGGGCTTCCCTTGACACTTTTTTTTTGGTGTGCCAGGACCATTCACAGTTGAGCTCTCTCAGTTTAGCTCAATGCTGATTGGCTTATATTTTAAACTTTTTTTATGAAGGGAGTCCAATTCTTACTAGCTTCCCTTGGTATGGGTGACAACAATGTCATACTCTCTGGGACCAGATAGCATCAGATAGATGGCCTACACATACAGAGACAAAGGGGCGCTGTTTCGCTCGCGTGGATGATTCTCCCGTGCTCCCGCCTCTTGCGGATTGAAGGAAAATGATGAAACACAGAGAGACTAAATTGATTATTGTATATGTTTATTTGTTTTTGGGGGGGGGAGACTGGTTTCCCTTGGCATCCATGAATACACGCCACTGACTGTCAAACAAATGGTATAATTACTCATAAAGAAATGCCCATTCAAAATAAGAGTAAATGGAATAAAATAATAATAAAGATAAATGGAAAAGGCAGGGCCTCGGGGCACGTGTACACCATGGAGCGTGAGCTCAATATCAATTGGCAAAAGTATGAAATATTAAACAGAAACATTTTTCCCAAGCTCTTTCTCTTTGCTTACAACATCATTGGCAGGTTTTGCAGGACGGAGAGGGGAACTGGGAGGGGGGGTTCGACGCCTACACATCTTGCCACAATTGCACAGTTGCAGTGACCCTTCCCCTCCCAGAGCTTACTAATGAGGACACAAAGTTATGTACTGATTTCACTAACTCAAGCCTCTGCAGTTTAAATCTGCAAATTGGTGCTGCAATAACTTATTTGCTCCAAAATGGCTGACCCTTAAATTTAACATTTAGCTAATTCACAGTTTGATGCAGGAAAACATCTACGTTGTTTCAGAAATCAGTCCAGAATACATTTTTCTATTGTATTGTGGGTCAGCTGAGCGCAGCAGCTGATTCGGGAGGCTACTGCAATGAGGCCAGAACAACAGCTGGTGAAAACCTAATGTAAATGAACTCACTACACAAAGAGCAAGATTCAACATTGTGTGTGCAGCAAGTAGGTAGAGTTTGAAGGCATTGTTTCAGGCAAATTGGCCATGCATTGAGGATGCCTGGTCATTCTTTAAAAGATGGACCAAGAGAAGCATGCTCCAACAAAAATGCAGAACCAGGAACAGAAAGTCTAAGATAGTTGCAGCCAAAAACATCCAGTGGGGTGTATGCGTGCCCCCGTGATATGTGTTCAGGGGGGAAGATACACGCAGGGTCAGGAAAGCTAAGGCCAGTTCTTCAGGCAGAAGTTTGCATCCTGTAGCTCCAACTAAAAAAAGTTCTGGGACAAAGTCCATGGAGAACAAGAATATCCTCCCAGCTGCCCACTGCACTGACTAGGTAAATGTCTCCACCGATAAACCAGTCTGAACCCCTATCACTTCCCTGGTGCTGAGACCATGTCTCCAACCTCGGCCAACAGTCCGCCCCCCCGCAGCTCAGCCCAAGTCCAGGTCAATCCAGATTTGTTTGAAAGAGCTGGAGCGGTCAATGTTTGGTTGGGTGAAACTATCTGCCGCCATTGTCGCAACCCCTATTACCAGCCTGTTCAATGTTTGGTTGGATGGAGCGCAGTCATGTTTGGGGAGTGGACCCAAACTGCTATAGACCTATATCCAATGTTTCTAAGGTCTTGGAGCCAAGTCAACAAACAGGTTTGACCATCTGAATCCCACCGTAGCATTCAGTGTGCAATCTGGGTGAAACTGTCAGGTTTTAGCCAGTGCATATGACTAAAACAGATATCATTGTCCATCGATAAAAGACAGATGCAGGCTTTCACCCCCAAGGCTTTGACTCTGACAATCCCTCATCCAGATCTGTCTTGTGATGACTGCCTTGCCTGGTCCGCCATTCAAAAATGGTCAAACATAGTTCCTCCTTTTGCAGTCTCTATGGGCGCTAAGGGTTATTACAAACTCTGATAGCTAATGATTATTTTAAAATATTGTGACAGTGATTCTATATAGTTTTGGACACTTTAAACCTCAAACGAGCTTCAATGCCATACAGCACTCCTTCCGTGGCCTCCAACTGCTCTTAAACGCGAGTAAAACCAAATGCATGCTTTTCAACCGATCGCTGCCTGCACCCGCATGCCCGACTAGCATCACCACCCTGGATGGTTTTGAATATGTGGACATCTATAAGTAAGGTGTCTGGCTAGACTGCAAACTCTCCTTCCAGACTCACATCAAACATCTCTGTTTCAAGGTCGTTCTTTGCCAAAGTTCAGTGACCCAATCTCCTGTGTATCCTAACTGTTTAGCGATGTCATCTACAAAATGGCTTCCAACACTCTAGCTCAGAAACTGGATGCAGTTATGTAGTGCCATCTGTTTTTCACTAACATAAAAGCTTGCTTAGCCAGTTTAAATATAGAGAAACTGACTGCAAGGCACTTATTTAGCTCCGGCTGGCCGTGGCTACTATTGGCCTGACCCATGGTACAAGTCCATGCTAAAGCTCCGCCTTATCTCAGTTCACGATGGCAACACCCAACTCCAGCAGGTGTATCTCACTGATCATCCCTAAAGCCAACACCTCATTTGGCCGCCTTTCGTTGTATGTGACAATCAAAATCACATCCGAGCAGCTAACGTTGTCTTCATAGTCAGTCCGTAAATAGCCCACCCATTTTTCTCATCCCCATACTGTTTTTATACTGTTTTAAAAAAAAAAAAAATTATTTACTTTTCTGCTCTTTTGCACACCAATATTCGGTACATGACCATCTGATCATTTATCACCCAGTGTTAATCAGAAAAACAGCTGCTTCATGCCTTTTCACAATTAATGTAGAGCCCATTAGCACTACTAGTTATTGACAGTTTATTGCTTACTCCATGTGTAACTTGTGTTGTCTGTTCACACTGCACTTTATCTTGGCCAGGTCGCAGGTAGATGAGTTTGTTTCAACTAGCATTGTTAAATAAAGTGAAAAAAAAAAAAAAAAAAAAAAAAGATGATTTCAGTGACTGGCTCAGCTGTTGGACAAATCCATGATAGCTTTTGTGCCCATAACTTAAGAAATACTGCTCATTGAAGCACAACAATCCTTAGCTAGGTGTAAAATGGGGCGACTTCCTCACCAAAGAAATATCAACATTATTGACATATTTATTGTTTTAGCTTAGATTAATCAGACAGTTTTGAGGCAGAAATGGGGTTCAGCAGATGATATGACCTACTGTAGGTAATATGTTTTAATGTTGCGGCATGTTGCCGGATTACTTTCCATCTATCCCATGACCCTTTGCAAGATACGAGACAGATCAGTTCAGGCAGAACCGATGTGCTATCTGACATAAGACAATGGAAAGGATCACTGTCTAGGACAGGCCTGGGCAACACCAGTCCTCGGGGGCCTGATTGGTGTCACACTTTTTCCCCAGACCCAGCTAACGCACCTGACTCCAATAATCAACTAATCATGATTTTCAGTTAAAAATGCAATTAGTTTAATCAAGTGTGTTTGCTAGGGATGGGGGGAAAGTGGACACCAATTAGGCCCCCGAGGACTGGAATTGCCCAGGCCTGGTCAAGGAGGTATAGATAGTGGTCACCAAAGCCATGTATTTAGAGAGTTGGGCCAACTTTTAGAATTGTGAATATTGTTCTAATTAAAATAATTCAGTTACATAGCATTATTTAAATATTCCTGATGTAATATTAATGGGGCGCTAACATGGCTGCCATAGAATGTTTTAGTGTCATGTAAATGCATCATAATGCAGAAACCTCAATGGCCCAACCATAGATATAGAACAGGGCCCAGCTCTCTAAATACACAACTCACCAGACAGTGCTCACCGTACCTACCTGACCAGTGCCCTGTAGACACCCCGGTACGCTCAGTACAGGAGTTGCTGACGGGGTGGAAGACAGTCTCCCAGCCGCCCGTGGCGTAGCGCCAGTTGTGGGACTCCAGGATGAGGGTGCGCTGTGTGCCATAGGCGATCATGAAGCAGTAGACCACGTGGTGCAGCTGACAGCCGTAGCCACAGCCCTTGTTGATGTTACACACCAGCTTCCTGGCCTTACTGCAGTCTTGGGGGTTCTGGTTAGGCGGGAGGAGAGAGAGAGATACATAATACAACATTTGTAATGTCTTTATTCTTTTGGAGCTTATGTGAGTGTAATGTTTACTGTTCATTTTTATTGTTTATTTCACTTTTTTATATTATCTACTTCAGTTGCTTTGGCAACGTTAACATATGTTTCCAATGCCAATAAAGCCCCTTGAATTGAATTTAATTGAGAGAGAAACACACACAGAGAGAGAGAGCGGTGACAGTTTACTGTCCCACCTTGAAATCATGGCAGTTCACCATGCCACCTTACAATCACGAGGTGACACCATGTCACCTTTAAATCAAGATGAGACCCCATGCCACCTTTAAATCACAATATGACACAGTGCCAACTTTAAAGGCCATGTTTCACTAGCTTGCTAGTGTAACAGTATTGATTTTACGTCCATCCCCTCGCCCCGACCTGGGCGCAAACCAGTGACGCTCTGCACACGTCAACAGTCACCCTTGAAGCATCGTCACCCATCGCTCCACAAAAGCTCTACTTCAAGGTCTCAGAGCAAGTGAAGTTACCGATTGACACGCCACTAGCGCGCACCACCGAGCTAGTAATTTCACATCGGCTACACTAGCTACCCAGGCTTTTCACCTTCTTTGAATCATTTTGGCCCCAAAATTTGCCTGGCCTCACAGGCTGCATCTGACTAAGCTTGCAGCTAACTATAGTCAAATAAGGAGCATGTTGTTGTTGATATCATGATGGAATAAATCAAGATTGCAAGTGTTAGTGAAATGGTACTGTACGTGATGCCATAACATAAATAATAGCTATAAATTCACATGGGTGCCATGTAATTTGTCGTAAGCATTATCACATCATGGTACATATATTGTATAAGCACGGAAATCGACTCTGCCGCTCGAGCTTGCTTTTGCGGCACAGTCAATAGCGCGCAGGACCTTGGGCCAGAAGGTCGAGGGTTCGAGACCTGCTCTCTGCCTGTTTCATTACACTGGTGTCAGAAGTGTTCGGACCTTGCATCCACGACAGTGCGTGTGCTTGGCCGGTGAGCGCGTTCCTGTGAGACGGAGAGTCACAAGCTGGCCGAGGACGCGCTCTTTGAAAGGAGGGTCCGGCGCGCTGTCGACTGTGCTGCAAAAGCGTGCTCAAACGGCAGAGTCGATTTCTGTGTTTATAAACCAAGGGTCGTTACAGTATATTTGTATCACTCTGTTGGGTTTCCACTAGTTGCTACATCCAAAAAGCAAAATCGTAAAAATTCTAGAAAACAAACATTTGCCTTTTGGTCTTAATTTAACAGTGTTGTTAGGATTAGGTTTAAAATCAGATTTTAAGAAGATGCATTGTAGAAATAGGATGTATAACATTGTGACTGTGGTAACTGGTGCTGACCAATCTGTTGTCATTTGCAAGCATGAATCATGTATCCAGGTTGAGGCTTGCAATCAGCAGGAACATGGAGCACTGTATGTCATGATATTATTTTTTCCTTTAAATGTATTATACCATTTCAAGAGCTAATACTATACTCATAAGAAGTGGATAAATCCTGTGCGCCATACAACAGTCTAATCCTGGGCTAACTCCCTATTAGAGAGACTACGATTAGAGGTTTGGGCAGGAAGCCCTTGGCCAGGGGTGGGTCAGGGGTGAGGGCTCTCTTTAAAGCACACTCACTACCTCTATCTGTCTCTCTCCAGGTGCTACAGAAGCAGACTGGTCCAAGGATCTCCAGAGCCTAACCGGATCACCACCTCAAGCTGAACCTCGGCAAGACGGAGCTGCTCTTCCCTCCCGGGGAAGGACTGCCCGTTCCATGATCTCGCCATCACGGTTGACAACTCCATTGTGTCCTCCTCCCAGAGCGCTAAGAACCTTGGCGTGATCCTGGACAACACCCTGTCGTTCTCAACTAACATCAAGGCGGTGGCCCGTTCCTGTAGGTTCATGCTCTACAACATCCGCAGAGTACGACCCTGCCTCACACAGGAAGCGGCGCAGGTCCTAATCCAGGCACTTGTCATCTCCCGTCTGGATTACTGCAACTCGCTGTTGGCTGGGCTCCCTGCCTGTGCCATTAAACCCCTACAACTCATCTAGAACGCCGCAGCCCGTCTGGTGTTCAACCTTCCCAAGTTCTCTCACGTCACCCCGCTCCTCCGCTCCCTCCACTGGCTTCCAGTTGAAGCTCGCATCCGCTACAAGACCATGGTGCTTGCCTACGGAGCTGTGAGGGGAACGGCACCTCAGTACCTCCAGGCTCTGATCAGGCCCTACACCCAAACAAGGGCACTGCGTTCATCCACCTCTGGCCTGCTCGCCTCCCTACCACTGAGGAAGTACAGTTCCCGCTCAGCCCAGTCAAAACTGTTCGCTGCTCTGGCCCCCCAATGGTGGAACAAACTCCCTCACGACGCCAGGACAGCGGAGTCAATCACCACCTTCCGGAGACACCTGAAACCCCACCTCTTTAAGGAATACCTAGGATAGGATAAAGTAATCCTTCTCACCCCCCCCTTAAAAGATTTAGATGCACTATTGTAAAGTGGCTGTTCCACTGGATGTCATAAGGTGAACGCACCAATTTGTAAGTCGCTCTGGATAAGAGCGTCTGCTAAATGACTTAAATGTAATGTAAATGTAACCAACTACCTGCGACCTCTCCAGAGCCTTCTAACCAACTACCTGCGACCTCTCCAGAGCCTTCTAACCAACTACCTGCGACCTCTCCAGAGCCTTCTAACCAACTACCTGCGACCTCTCCAAAGCCTTCTAACCAACTACCTGCGACCTCTTCAGAGCCTTCTAACCAACTACCTGCGACCTCTTCAGAGCCTTCTAACCAACTACCTGCGACCTCTCCAGAGCCTTCTAACCAACTACCTGCGACCTCTCCAGAGCACAGAGAAGTAAGCTCCACTCATAGTGGTATAGTTGATGCACTGTGTAAACCTCCTTCACTATGGCAGTCTGCTTGTGTGATGCTAGCATATTATCAAGGGCAAATGGTTGGATTGGATTTACTGTACTCACTCCAACTCATGCTCTCTCCCCCCTTTTATCAAAACTATCATGTGTCCATCCCCCTTTCGTCTAGGTGAGTCTGCTGGGCTATGGAGCTCAACAAACCTGCCACCCTGTTGCCAGCTATCCTCAGACATTCAACGGCCACATATTGGGTAAGAACAAATGCTATAGTTTTGTATGTATATTAAAAAAAAAGAAGAAAAAAAAGATTACAAAACACTAACTTTTTCATAGCATGTTTGTCATGTTGGTTTTTAAATTTGTATTAACTTATGTAAACATCCAGACAAATACACATATTATTTAAAATATCTAAAATAAGTCATGTCCAGAGTGAATACATTTGTAATTCATGTATATCATACAGGTGTCTCAGCTAAAATATATATCTCTGACAAGATTAAAGAATGGGACAAAGTGATAAGTCGGTATTTGCATCCATAGCAGTTTGTATGAATTTGAGTGGTTACATACTGTACATGTTGACAGAATGACTGTGAGACTGAAAGAGAGACTGTTGCTGTGCTCCTAGGTAAGGCCCTTGCTTCTGGAACCACTGAAGACACAAGTATTCAGTCAGAAAGCTTGAAGAAGATGTGTGTCACCATCCATGCCCAGGTCACAGCATGCAGTGGCTTGCTAGGGAGATGACAAATGCATTATGTACCTTTCATCACCAAAGCAATGTTCACTGCACATGTTGCTGAACAATTCAACTCTTTTGTTAGTGTCATGGACATGAAAATGCACAGACAAATGTCCAGGTAATAAACATTGACTGTAATACCCCTAGGGTCCTGTGATGCTTTTACACCTGCATTGCTTGCTGTTTGGGTTTTAGGCTGGGTTTCTGTACAGCACTTTGAGATATCAGCTGATGTACGAAGGGCTATATAAATACATTTGATTTGATTTGATTTGACGAAAGACAGCTGTGCAAAGTATTGGGTCACAGCTTTCTTCCCAAAGCGTCTTCAGAGTTGGAATAGAGATGTAGGATCAGCTCCCCCTTGTCAATGTAAACATTCATTATGATATAAAAGGCAAAACTGATCCTAAAATCAGTTCTCCTCTTCTGAGATGCTTTGTGTATACGGGCCCTGTTATGTCTGCATGCTGCTTTCTAATTCAACAATACCTAAAACATGAATAAGAATTATCCTAGTCAGTCACTAATTAAGTTAACTAATGGAACAGTAATGTAAATGGGCACGAGCCTATTCAGACAAATTATACCAAAACAACAGCCTATTTGCGGTGAAATGTCAACTTCTTCAGTCACCAGTGCATCAATACACAGTCAGGGGAACAAAGTAGTTTGACAACAAGTGTTCAAAATAGTCAGCATTATAGCTAGCAATTATATAGTTGTTATTTTCTGGAAATGTATCTACAGTCCACTTAGCTAGCTAAGGTGGTGAACTCAGACTGGTGGTGAGAGTTAGGAAACGGTATCTAAATTTCCTCCAGCAGTTTCAATCTAGCTAGCTAGCTAATGCCATTTTTAAATCAGCTTTCTCAATCAGAGGGATAGCTTAGCAAATATAGCTAGCTATTTGTTTTTCCCCTCGCATCGAAAGCTGCCTGATACAGTTTGCCAGTTGTTAGTAAAGTAGGATGAATAAGTCAGAAGCCAGCTAGCAATGCCATGTTCATCCCTTTCACCAACAAAAATCATGTCCACGTATAAAAGAGACAATTACAGATCATGTTAGTTTTATTCTAGGATTTCAGGAGTAATAAGCAATTGTTTGTCGGACCGGCATCTTCACCAAATGTCGCCGCCAGTCAGCTCCAGAGTCTTCACCTGAACAAACGCTTAAATATAGGTTTGAGAAGCAATGCGAATATTTCACTCATTAGGTTGTCAAAGCTGTATATATTTGGCAGTTATCAAGGCTCAAATGGCATCTGGCAAGTGCTAACATATCACAATGCTTGTCTGTTTATAACCTAGAAGAGAGCTAACGTTCCTTAATGTTCAAAACGTAATTGTGCTAACATATCACAATGCTTGTCTGTTTATAACCTAGAAGAGAGCTAACGTTCCTTAATGTTCAAAACGTAATTGTGCTAACATATCACAATGCTTGTCTGTTTAAAACCTAGCTAACGTTCCTTAAGTTCAAAACGTAATTGTGCTAACATATAACGTTAAAACCTTACGTTCCTTAATGTTCAAAACGTAATTGTGCTAACATATCACAATGCTTGTCTGTTTAAAACCTAGAAGAGAGCTAACGTTCCTTAATGTTCAAAACGTAATTGTGCTAACATATCACAATGCTTGTCTGTTTAAAACCTAGAAGAGAGCTAACGTTCCTTAATGTTCAAAACGTAATTGTGCTAACATATCACAATGCTTGTCTGTTTATAACCTAGAAGAGAGCTAACGTTCCTTAATGTTCAAAACGTAATTGTGCTAACATATCACAATGCTTGTCTGTTTATAACCTAGAAGAGAGCATGCTGTCTGTTTATAACGTTCCTTAATGTTCAAAACGTAATTGTGCTAACATATCACAATGCTTGTCTGTTTATAACCTAGAAGAGAGCTAACGTTCCTTAATGTTCAAAACGTAATTGTGCTAACATATCACAATGCTTGTCTGTTTAAAACCTAGAAGAGAGCTAACGTTCCTTAATGTTCAAAACGTAATTGTGCCGACGTTCATTAATAAGTGTTCAATAATAACGTGAACAACACAAGGAACAAACAAGCCACTTTGAGGAATCGGTTTGTGTGCCTGCATGCATGTGTGCATTTGTGAAATGTTGCCTGCATGCATGTGTGTTTGTGTGAGTGTGTATGTGTGCGTGTGTGCGTGCATGCATGTGTGTTTGTGTGAGTGTGTATGTGTGCGTGTGTGTGCCTGCATGCATGTGTGTTTGTGTGACATGTGTGTGTTGTGCCTGCATGCATTACAGTTATACATGCTAATGCATGCAAGTGTGTATGTGTGCGTGTGTGTGCCTGCAATGTGTGCGTGTGTGCCTGCATGCATGTGTCTGTTGTGTGTTGTCTCGAGTCTCGACAACAAAGACTTGAATGGCAGCTTTACACCAGCGAGCCCCAGAGCGCCTCTTTCAGAGCATGGTGTTAAATGAGAACGACAAACAACCATAAGAGTACAAGCTCTGAACTACTTTGGTTCCTTTTAAAATGATAGGTTAATGCAATACAGAAGTGCCAGCAGACAGAGTTTAATGGTAATTATAGGGCAGGTGGAATACAAAAAAGGCTCCCACTTACTACTATAGTTTAAGTAGTCCTTCAAAAGCCGTAGTAGACTGAAATACAGTAGATTGAACATGTGTGTGTGTGTTCACAGTGAGTAAAGGAGAGAGATGGGGACATACAGGGAGAGGGAGAGAGAGACAGGGGGAGAGAGAGAGAGACGGGGGGGGGGAGAGAGAGAGAGACAGGGGGAGAGAGACAGGGGGAGAGAGAGAGAGAGAGAGAGAGAGAGAGAGAGATACAGGGGGAGAGAGAGAGAGACAGGGGGAGAGACAGGGGGGGGAGAGAGAGAGAGAGAGATACAGGGAGAGGGAGAGAGAGACAGGGGGGAGAGAGAGAGAGAGAGACAGGGGGAGAGAGAGAGAGAGAGAGAGAGAGAGAGAGAGACAGGGGAGAGAGAGAGAGACAGGGGGAGAGAGACAGAGGGGGGAGAGAGAGAGATACAGGGGGAGAGAGAGAGAGACAGGGGGGGGGAGAGAGAGAGAGAGAGAGAGAGAGACAGGGAGAGAGGGAGAGAGAGAGAGAGAGAGAGAGAGAGAGAGAGAGAGAGAGAGAAAGAGAGACAGGGGGAGAGAGAGAGAGACAGGGGGAGAGAGACAGAGGGGGGGGGAGACTAATCTACTGCATGACCTATACTCAGAACTGATGAGGCACTGTAGAAAAAAAAGTAGAAGGTTGACATTGGAGGGGTACTGGGTGTGTGCGTGTGTGGCTCTGAAGTATGTGTGTGAGTAATGAATTAGGGATGGCGGCCGGTGGAGCTCTTTGATCCCTCAGCGATGGTGACAGCAGCTGTTAGCCATGGCGTCTCCATCAAGCCACACTCATTCTGGCTGTCTTCATCAAACACCAAGGCTCATTAATGCTGCAAGGCCCAGCAACGCACAGCCCCACCTCAGACCCGCTGCACCCAAACTGGGAAAGGTAGGAAGGCTGAGGGGGGACTCCGGGGGTATGGCGGTGGGGATATGGAGGTAGGAATCTAATCAAATCCAATTTTATATGTCACATGCTTCGTAAACAACAGGTGTAGACTAACAGTGAAATGCTAACTTACAGGCCCTTCCCAGCAATGCAGAGAGAAAGGGTGACTTGGCAACAAGATAGATAATAAACTGGACTTGCCATGTGGTAGCAGAGAGAACAGTCGATGACTTGGGTGGCTGGAGTCTGACAATTTTTAGGGCTTTCCTCTGACACCGCCCGGTATAAAAGTCTTGGATGGCCGGGAGTTTGGCTCCAGTGATGTACTGGGCAGTACTCACTACCTTCTGTAGTGCCTATGAGGCAGCAAGAGGAACTGCCCCTCCCTACATTCAAGCTATGCTCAAACCCTAACATCCCAACCTGAGCTCTTCGTCCTGCCACCTCAGGTCTCTTTGCCCTTCCATCCATACGGCAGGGCAGTTCCCACTCAGCACAAGCTCTTCCCTGTCCTGGCAACCCAATGGTGGAACCAGCTTCCCCCTGAAGCCAGGACAGCAGACTGCCTGGACATCTTCTGAAAGTACCTGAAACCCTACCTCTTAAAAGCGTATTTTAAATAATCCCCCTCACCCCACCCCCAAAAATATAATAATAATATATATTTTTAAATACTTTCCTGAACCAACACCTGCCCTGAACTCCCCCTTCCAGCTGTGAATTTGATGATAACTACTTCATTAAGGAATAGTGTACTTCCTATTCCTGAGGTATGTGATTGTCCCACCTAGCTATCTTAAGATGAATGCATTAACTTTAAGTAACTGGATAAGAGTTTCTGCTGAATTACTGAAATGTCAATGTAAAATGTTACTCAACACCTGGATTCGGTCTTTTGTAGCAAAATTAGAAATGATGTTTTTTACATTATATAGAAGTATAGACTCGGAGCTACAAAATGGTATATCAAACACTGCATTTGAGGGACAATGGGAAAGTAATTCTGCTTTGAAAGTTGATCAATTTATAAACTCACTTTTGAGAAAATCACATTTGAATGTTTTGCTCTCTAGTGAAGAGCTCTTCTTTGCGTAAACCCATTCAACATTGTTCACACCCTCACCCAAAGCTTTAGCCCCACCAATTTCGTTTCGCTCTCAAAGCGCACACTTGATGCTCTAGCCGATGATTTGCTTACCTCTGGATAACATGAACACAGCCTAACCAGTTTTGCTGGCAACAATTTCATTGTGCTTTTTTGCAGACGTTCACTGACACCAGCTATATTCAACAGGTGTTGTACATACATCATATAACGTTAGCTAACGAGCAAGCCAACGTTAGCTAGTTAAACAATAAACAATGCCAACAATGGCACAGTGCTGGGAGCTAACCAACCATGTTCAATGTTAGCTAGCTAACATTAGGCTCTAACTAGAACAGCACACGGCTCTGGGAAACTAATAATAACGTCAGCTAGCGAGCCAGCCAGCTAACGTTAGCTAGCTAGCTAACAGTACACTTTATCTTAAGACATGTAGCTTGCTAGCTAGATGGCACGCGCAAGATGGCGTTCAGTGCAGATAATTTGTTTTGGTAGCTGAAGGAATTATTGGATTTCCTTACCCAATTATGACCATTGGATTATTTCTATGGTCATAAAACCCTGTATGAATATGGTTTAGTTTATTTACCAAAGTAATTGATTACTTTCTGCAAGTTATTCACCTCTAAAACTAAGTTAGCCTGATAAATTAGCTAGCTCAAAAACTAGCTTGTCGAACGTACATGGAAACTGCCACGACCAGAACCAAAAGGAAAGAAATGGAGAGATCGTCAGATGGACAGTTAACCACAAAAGATAGTATGATTTTGGGTACTCCTCTTCAGAATGTAACTGTTGGGGGAAATACTGCAATGGGTGATGAAAATGTGGTGAGTATGGACAACAATGCTCACAACCTGCGCCCCTCCAGTCCCCAGCTCAGGTCTTTACCGTACGACCCCAGCACTCTAGTCAAGCCCCAGGGGAAAAAGATGAGAGGCCAAGAGGGTATGTCACTTCTTGAGATGCAAAACAATATTGTAATGCTTTTGACAGCAAAGATAGATGGAAGGGCAAATGGCTTGGAGGTCATGGTTAGGGAGAATATGATGAAAATTGAGGACATAAAAAGTCTGTTGACTTTATCTTTGGAGAAGTGAAAACCCTCAAAATTGACATGAAGAAAGGGGAAGTTATCTGCCAGGAAAATTAAAAGAAGGTGTCTGAACTCGAGCAAAAGGTGAATGCGGCGGAGAGATACCAGCGCAGGTGGAACCTGAGGCTCCATGGAATTCCAGAGCATGCGGGTGAGGTCATCAAATGCAGAGCTGTTGACATCTGTGGAGCTGTCATTCCCAAATCAAAAGCCAAACTTCAGGAAAACGTAGACATCGTCCATCGTTTGGGAAGAGTCAATGATCAAGACAAGAGACCGAGGACAACCATCATCCGGTTCACCAACAGATCTACAGGGGATCTTCTTTGGAGGCGAGCAAAGCTTTGTGAATTCCCCATCAAGCAAAAATTGAGGTTCATGGAGGATCTGACCTCAGCAGACAAAGTGACGAGAGAGAAACTGTGGCCGATGGTGGCTGCAGCTCGAAAGGCAGGGAAAACTTAATATTTTTATCGATGCGAGAGTGATCATTGTTGGGAAAGAAATGCGGCCAAATCAGAACATTCGAGTGAGAGCAAGAGTCCAACTTGGACCGAACTGTCAGGCCAAGGTGAATAGCAGCTTTTTATTATAAAAATGTACACAAACACTTGAATGAGAGAAGGCTGACCCGAGAACTGTTAAACTAAACACTAACTATAGGTGAATAACTAAACCCTAATTATAGGTGAATAACTAACTATAGGTGAATAACTAAAGTCTACACAATGTCTACCCCTTGTAGACATAAGAATACTTTGGTAACTTTATGACCAATATTTGCTTGTTTTTTTTGTTGGAGAGGTTAATAATGGGATGGAAATCCTTTTGAGTTACATATCCTTAGGAAAAGCTTATATTGGCATAACAAGGTTGTTGGTTGAAGTTTATGTCTTTATCTCTTTGTTCAATTAATGTCAGGGGTATTTGTAATTTACTCAAGCGTAAGGCTATGTTCCTGTATTGCAAACGGTTTAATCCAGACTTTTACTTTTTACAAGAGACTCATGCTTGTTCTTCCGATCTATCTTTTTGGAAAAATCAATGGGATAACGATATCTGGTTATCATATGGCAACAACGACTCCGCAGGTGTAGCAGTTTTAAGAGGTGCATTTAAAGGGAAGGTCAACAGTAGTAAGACTCACCACTCTGGATGTTGGTTAATTTTAACAGTACATTTCAACGGTGAAATGTTTTTATTAGGGAATATTTATGCATCCAACAACAAAGAAAACAACAGGATATTATTTCAAGAATTTGAAGAAGAAATTAATAGAGTTATAGGTGTATTTCAGGATATCAAAACTATTTTAGGTGGAGATTTGAATTCTGTATGTAATGTGATGATTGACATATACCCCCCCTAACAGATCCAGCATAGTTAATCCTGAGGTTAATAATCCTGGTCTTGGATTAGTCGATATTTGGAGAACTAAATAACCTGATAAAAAGGAATTCACTTGGAGTAACAAGGACATGTCCAGACAGTCAATAATTGACTATCAATAATGAAGACTTCCAAAAGTCTTGTGATGAAATCATTTCTATCAATGAAATAAAAAAATGTATCAGCAAGTTGAAAGAGATCAAATCTCCAGGGAATGATGGTATAATCAGTGAATTCTATAAATATTTCCAGGAGGATATTATTGAATTTATATTGAATGTTTTTAAGGAGGCAATTGATTTAGGGGTCCTGCCTGTTTCTATGACACAAGGCCTCATTTCTGTAATACCAAAACCAAACAAACATTCTATGATGTTAGAAAATTGGAGGCCAATCACACTACTGAACAATGATGGAAAGATACTTGCATCCATCTTTGCAGAAAGACTTAAAAAGGTCTTGACCAAATCATTGACGATACCCAGTCTGGTTTTATGAAGGGCAGACATATAGGTAATAATATTCGACTAGTATTGGACTTGATAGACAACAATGAGCACATTATGGAAGATAGCTTTATTTTATTTGTTGACTTTTACAAGGCATTTGATACAGTTGAACATTCTTTTCTTTTTGAGACCTCCATTTTTTGGTTTTGGTCAATATTTTCAAAGTGTAATTAAGACACTTTCCAATAATAGTAAAAGCTCTGTTAAATTATCCCATGGAACTTCACAAAGATTCAACATTAGACGTGGAATTAAACAAGGATGCCTAATTTATCCTTTCTTATTTTTATTGGTCACAAGTTATGGCACTTCATATAAATAAGGTTGGTTTTAGGGGTATTCAGATACAAGACAAAGAGATAAAATGTTCACAAATGGCTTTTTTTGAAAGATCATAATGAAGTCAAGAAAGCTATTGAGTGTATTATTGTCGTCACACATGTATCAGGTTTATCTCTGAATATTAGGAAATGTGAATTATTTGCATTGAAAAGATGTGACTTAAACTCTATGTAATATCCCTGTAAAAGATGTGATCACATTTCTTGGTATTACAGTTAGCAAAGATCTTAACATCTGGACAAGAGGAATACCTATTTAAGGATGCTGTTCCTCGATTACAGCTCAGCATTTAACACCATAGTACCCTCCAAACTCGTAATTAAGCTCGAGACCCTGGGTCTCGACCCCGCCCTGTGCAACTGGGTGCTGGACTTCCTGACGGGCCGCCCCCAGGTGGTGAGGGTAGGTAACAACATCTCCACCCCGCTGATCCTCAACACTGGGTCCCCACAAGGATGCGTTCTCAGCCCTCTCCTGTACTCCTTGTTCACCCACGACTGCGTGGCCATACACGCCTCCAACTCAATCATCAAGTTTGCAGACGACACTACAGTGGTAGGCTTGATTACCAACAACGACGAGACGGCCTACAGGGAGAAGATGAGGGCCCTCGGAGTGTGGTGTCAGGAAAATAACCTCACACTCAATGTCAACAAAACAAAAGAGATGATCGTGGACCTCAGGAAACAGCGGAGGGAGCAGCCCCCTATCTACATTGACGGGACAGTAGTGGAGAGGGTGGAAAGTTTTAAGTTCCTCGGCGTACACATCACGGACAAACTGAAATGGTCCACCCACACAGACAGCGTGGTGCAGAAGACGCAGCAGTGCCTCGTCAACCTCAGGAGGCTGAAGAAATTTGGCTTGTCACCAAAAACACTCACAAACTTTTACAGATGCACAATCGAGAGCATCCTGTCGGTCTGTATCACCGCCTGGCACGGCAACTGCTCCGCCCATAACCGTAAGGCTCTCCAGAGGGTAGTGAGGTCTGCACAACGAATCACCGGGGGCAAACTACCTGCCCTCCAGGACACCTACACCACCTGTGGATTATCAAGGACAACAACCACCCGAGCCATTGCCTGTTCACCCCGCTATCATCCAGAAGGCGAGGTCAGTACAAGTGCATCAAAGCTGGGACAGAGAGACTGAAAAACAGCTTCTATCTCAAGGCCTTCAGACTGTTAAACAGCCATCACTAACATTGAGTGGCTGCTGCCAACATACTGACTCAACTCTAGCCACTTTAATAATGGAAAAATGTATGTAATGAATTTATCATTAGCAACTTTATATCATGTTTACATACCCTACATTACTCATCTCATATGTATATACTGTACTCTATACCATCTACTGCATCTTGCCTATGCCGTTTGGGAATCACTCATTCATATATTTTTATGTACATTCATTCCTTTACACTTGTGTGTTTTAGGTAGTTGTTGTGAAGTTGTTAGGTTATATTACTTGTTAGATATTACTGCATGGTCGGAACTAGAAGCACAAGCATTTCGCTACATTCACATTAACATCTGCTAACCATGTGTATGTGACAAATACATTTGATTTGAAATAAAGGGCCAACTTAAATTTCTCTCCTATTGTAGAGAGAATTGGAAAAAGATTGAACTCCTGGTTATTAAGAGATCTTTCTTCATCTGGACGTGTACTTTTATCACAATCTGAATGTCTGTCCAGATTAGTTTATACCTCCCTTGCTTTGGATGTTCCTCTGTCAGTAACTAAAGTTACAATCTTGATGTGATTGGCCTGACTGAAACATGGCTTAAGCCTGATTTATTTACTGTGTTCAATGAGGCCTCACCTCCTGGCTACACTAGTGACCATATCCCCCGTGCATCCCGCAAAGGCTGGAATAATGGAATAATAATAAATAATAATATAATAATAAAGACATAAAATACAAAAACAAGTATTTATTTTTCCAGAACTGGTTTGACAACAACATTATTTGGGTTAAACAATTATTGAATAATGATGGACAACTATATGATTATCCAGAACTTATTAGAACACACAATGTTACATTCACTCCTAAGGAGTATCAAATTGTCAATATGTTACTATTTCCGCTGCTAAAATGTACTGGCATGCAGCCCTAGGACAAGTGAACTGGAACAAAGTTTCTTTGTTATCTGGTAAATATTGTATATCTAATAAGGTAAAAGAAGTATCATACAAACTCATTCATAGAATCGACCCTGTAAAGACCTTTATTACACACAGATTTAAAATAGCTATTGATAACTAATGTCTATTTTGTGATTGTGACCCAGAGACTCTTGACCATTTATTTTGGGACTGATCTTATGTCAGAAGATTTTGGTGTGAGTTAGAAGATTTTATTTTAAAAGAAACAACAATCAATATTAATTTGAAAGACTGATAATATGTTTTATTTTGAACCAAATGATATGGACCCTGATTTAACTTTCATTGTTATTGAAAAAAAATATTTCATGGAAGATTCTTTGTCCATAAAATGAAGTGGGCGGAGAACAAGCCCCCTTTCACATTATTTAAGATATAATTAAAATATTATTTTGAAATTATCAGAAAATGTAAAAACAAAAAAGCAATACGCACCATAAAAGTATTTAACAAATTGAAAATGAATCTTGATATGTAATGTCTGTTAGGTTTATGTATTCTTGTTTGTATATTTCTGTCTTTTGGTATCTGTTGTGTATATATATATATATATATAAATATAGATACAGATATATATATATACAAATATAGCTTGCTAGCTAGGTAAACAATGTACCTAGCTAGGTAAACATAATGTAAGTTCACACACTTCACATAACGTTAACTAACGAGCCAACCAGCTAACGTTAGCTAGTTAAACAACAATGAACAGTGCCAACAATGCCACAGTGATGCCACAGTAACCAACCATGTTCAATGTTAGTTAGCTAACATTAGGTTCTAACTAGAACAGCAAACGGCTCTGGGAAAGAAAGAATAACATTAGCTAGGGAGCCAGCCAGCTAACTGAATCCACTTTCAGTCAAAATTAGAAAACGTGTAATATCTGAAAATGTAATGTTAGCTAACTAACGCTAGATTATCTTACTTTACGTGTCTCTCTGTCAGGAATGTAACGGTTGCCCTTAGTGTTTCCTCAATCTCTTTAGCTATCATACTCTAATTCCACTGATTTCAAAACTGGATTCTCCAGAAAGTGGAGTGCCACACTTATGCAGCTCCACTACACAATAGATTTTTTTTAAAGCCATGTTCGTCAAGATTACCAACACAGACTGACGAGCTTCTATGGCAGTCCAATCCGAACTCCTCTCTCGGCATGTCCAGCCCACTCATGATCTCAGCCAATCATGGCTAGTGGGAAGGTTGCTCACTTTTTCTGTGGCTTAACCAACCAGGCTCGTATTTTAACAATTGTATTCGTATTTTCAGATGGCATACGAGTTTGTTATTGAGGCACATGAAAGTTCACATGTTCAAGAAGCCTTTTCTCCAAAAAAACGCATTTTGATCAAATAAATGTTTTTTACCTTCAAACGGCTCTCATGAAGTCGTGACTTGCGACATATGCCTAATTTCCTGAATCGGTCAGTCAATATGCTCTGAATGGTGCAGCTGTAAAATGTTTTGAGGATCTAAGGGCCCCATGCCAAATCTTTTCAGCCTCCTGAGGGGGAAAAGGTATTGTCATGCCCTCTTCACAACTGTGTTGGTGTGTGTGGACCATGATAGATCCTTAGTGATGTGGACACTGAGGAAGTTGAAGCTCTCGACCCGTTCCACTACAGCCCTATTGATGTGAATGGGGGCGTGCTCAGCCCAGCATTTCATGTAGTCCACGATCAGCTCCTTTGTCTTGCTGACATTGAGGGAGAGGTTGCTGTCCTGGCACCACACTGCCAGGTTTATGACCTCCTCCCTGTTGGCTGTCTCATCGTTGATCAGGCCTATCACCGTCGTGTCGTCAGCAAACTTAATAATGATGGTATTTGAGTCATGCGCAGCCACACAGTCGTGGGTGTACAGGAGGGGACTAAGCGCACACCCCTGAGGGGCCCCCGTGTTGATGGTCAGTGTGGCGGATGTGTTTTTGCCTACCCGCACCACCTGGGGGCAGCCCGTTAGGGAGTCCAGTATCCAGTTGCTGAGAGAGGTGTTCAGTCCCAGGTTCCTTATCTTAGTGATGACATTGGAGGGGGAAATGATGTTGAACGCTAAGCTATAGTCAATGAACAGTATTCTCATGAAGGTGTTCCTTTTCTCCAGGTAGAGGAGGGCAGTGTGAGGTGCAATAGAGATTCTGGTGATCGTAGTGGGATTTCTTAAGTGTCCGGATTAATGTCCCACTCCTTGAAAGCAGCAGCTCTAACTTTTAGCTCAGTGCGTTTGTTGCCTGTAATTCATGGCTTCTGGTTGAGATATGTACGTACATACTGTCACTGTGGGGACAACGTCTTCGATGCACTTATTAACGAAGCCCATTGACTGATGTGGTAAACTCCTCATTGTGCTCCGAAACAAATTCCAGTCTGTGCTAGCGAAACAGTCCTGTAGCTTAGCATCCGCTTCATTGGTCTAGTGAAGGGTATATGAGAGGATGACAAAGTGTGTGTTGGGGTTGGTGGTTGTGTGAGTGTCTTTGTGAGTGTGTGTGTGTGACAGGATAGATGATATACATGTATCAGATAGCAGTGTGTTGCATCTAAGTGATTCTGACAGGTATGGCTTGTGTTAAGTAGAGAAGAGCTGATGTGAGAAAGAGTGTGCGTGTGTGTGTTTACGCATGTGTGTAAGCGTGTTTTCACGTGTGTGTGGGTTTGTGTGGGTGAGTGTGCTTGCATATGTACGTGTCTGTATACACTCTTAGAAAAAATTGTTCTTTGATTGTCCCCATAGAGGAACCCTTTTTGTTTCCAGGTAGAACCATTTTTGGTTTTGGGTCACTGTTGTAGCGGAAACTACTGCAGCCCCTGCAAGGCAGGTGGGCCCACGAGCTCACCTAGAGTATGTCTATATTTGATACAAAATCATTTTGACAGTACCCCTCCTTTCTAATATCCACATTTAGCAAGCAAAGTGTTTGTGTTGTCCAATCTATATGGCTAGTAGGTGAGTTAGACAGAAAATCTGTTGAGCCAATTTGTCAGTGGCGCCGGCGTCAGCCCGCCTCGAGCTGCTCACCTAATAGGCCAGAGGTGGGCAACTCCAGTCCTCGAAGGCCTGATTGGTCTCACACTTTTTCTCCATCCCTAGCAAACATTAATCAAACTGCATTCTAAATTGAAGATCATGATTAGGTGATTATTGGAGTCAGGTGTGTTAGCTATCAAGTAAAAAAAAAAGTTAGGTGAATCAGGTCGGACTCAGATGGAGTGAGTGCGTTGTTCAAGATGGACAAACAAAAGGCAAGACAAAGTGGTGCTAAAAAAACGCTATAAAGATGGTGCCATAATGTATGGTCCTCGTTTTGCGAGCTCCGACCTAACATTGCTATTTTGTGACTTTTTTGGCATTTATTTTTACTTTATTTTCATGAAATGTATCCACTATCATTTCTTATAACCGACAATGACTTTTGAAGATCAGATCTCAGTTATTTACCTCAATTACGGTTTCAACTTTGATGCATCTGCCCTGGGTTCTTTCTGTAATTTTACCCTAACGCCAACTTTACAATGGCAAGAGAGGGGGGATCCTGGAGAGGTTAAGTTGAGGGGAAAACCATCCACCTCTTACCTCCAATCTCCTGGCCAATGTACAGTCACTTGATAATTAGATGTGTGACAACCAATCGTGGATTTGCTACCAACAGTACTCTCGTAACTGCAATATTTTCTGCTTTTCTGAAACATGGCTTTTGGACAAGACACCCCTCATGGCTATTCAACTCGATGGGATTCTCCATTCACCAAGCGAACAAGACAGTGGAGTCAGGGAAATCGAGAGAGGGAGGGGTTTGCCTCTTCATTAACAACAAATGGTGTGCTGACTCGAGCGCAGTGGAAGTCTTAACCCATTGTTTACCCATCTTGGAATACCTGATGGTCAAATGTCGACCCTTCTACCTTCCGAAGGTGTTTCGTTGCCCGGGCGGTGTGTTTGGAATCATTGTCATGCTGAAAGACCCAGCCACGTTTCATCTTCAATGTCCTTGCTGATGGAAGGAGGTTTTCACTCAAAATCTCACGATACATGGCCCCATTCATTCTTTCCTTTACACAAATCAGTCGTCCTGGTCCCTTTGCAGAAAAACAGCCCCAAAGCATGATGTTTCCACCCCCATGCTTCACAGTAGGTATGGTGTTCTTTGGATGCAACTCAGCATTCTTTGTCCTCCAAACACAACGAGTTGAGTTTTTACCAAAAAGTTATATTTTGGTTTCATCTGACCATATGACATTCTCCCAATCTTCTTCTGGATCATCCAAATGCTCTCTAGCAAACTTCAGACGGGCCTGGACATGTACTGGCTTAAGCAGGGGGACACGTCTGGCACTGCAGGATTTGAGTCCCTGGCGGCGTAGTGTGTTACTGATGGTAGGCTTTGTTACTTTGGTCCCAGCTCTCTGCAGGTCATTCACTAGGTCCCTCCGTGTGGTTCTGGGATTTTTGCTCACCGTTCTTGTGATCATTTTGACCCCACGGGGTGAGCTCTTGCGTGGAGCCCCAGATCGAGGGAGATTATCAGTGGTCTTGTATGTCTTCCATTTCCTAATAATTGCTCCCACAGTTGATTTCTTCAAACCAAGCTGCTTATTTATTGCAGATTCAGTCTTCCCAGCCTGGTGCAGGTCTACAATTTTGTTTCTGGTGTTCTTTGACAGCTCTTTGGTCTTGGCTATAGTGGAGTTTGGAGTGTGACTGTTTGAGGTTGTGGACAGGTGTATTTTATACTGATAACAAGTTCAAACAGGTGCCATTAATACAGGTAACAAGTGGAGGACAGAGGAGCCTCTTAAAGAAGAAGGTACAGGTCTGTGAGAGCCAGAAATCTTGCTTGTTTGTAGGTGACCAAATACTTATTTTCCACCATAATTTGCAAATGAATTAATTCAAAATCCTACAATGTGATTTCTGGATTGTTTTTTCTCATTTTGTCTGTCATAGTTGAAGTGTACCTATGATGAAAATTACAGGCCTCTCTCATCTTTTTAAGTGGGAGAACTTGCACAATTGACTAAATACTTTTTTGCCCCACTGTATATCCTGATGCCTAGTCACCTAACCCCTTTTCATGTCTACCCCTATCACTCTAGTATCCCTGAACATTGTAAATATGGTATTGGAACTGACCCAGTATATACTGTAGCTTACTTACTACTCGTTATCATTTTATTTGTATGTATTTGTTCTACCTTATGTTATTTTTAATACTATGATTATATTGAACTGCATTGATGGGTTTAGAGGTGGCAAGAAAGGCATTTCACTACATGTGCATGCAACATTTAAACTTGAAACGTATCTGATCACGCTCATGACAAATGACCTAAGATTGATGAAACACCATCGCAGGTGGAGGCTAGCAGGTCTACTTATGCAGAAGCTAACACTAGCAGATAGGCTTGAATGGTGGGAACCCAGTTACTGAGATTTACCGCCCTCCCTTTTCACAGGATAAATAACTGCGAGAAACCAGTCAATTGTAATAAATTATTTATATCAACAGTATGATGTGAAATGGAACTGATAAATGATGCAATGTCAGCTTCTCTATGGCTTTCTCTCTGCTCTCAGCGTGATTAATCATCAACGCTCATGGTGGAGACAGACCATCTCAGTACGGAGTGCAGTTCACAATGCATGTAGACCTATCATCTCATCATGGTACAGGGTTTTCCTTGTGACAGGTAGGCCTACATTTGCTGCAGCATAGCCTATGCTACACTAATATAAGGACTGATCGAGTGTCTAAATTACCACTCCGTCAGGCTTTTGCAGCTCACATTCATTTTTTATTGTAAAGAGGTATTTTTTATTGCAGCTGCAGAGTTTTCAAACAGCCTATCACTGGAATATCAATGAGTTTTCAAACAGCCTATCACTGGAATATCGATGAGTTTTCAAACAGCCTGTCACTGGAATATCGATGAGTTTTCAAACAGCCTGTCACTGGAATATCGATGAGTTTTGAAACAGCCTGTCACTGGAATATCATTTAGTTTTCAAACAGCCTGTCACTGGAATATCGATGAGTTTTGAAACAGCCTATCACTGGAATATCGATGAGTTTTGAAACAGCCTGTCACTGGAATATCGATGAGTTTTCAAACAGCCTGTCACTGGAATATCGATGAGTTTTCAAACAGCCTGTCACTCGAATATCGATGAGTTTTGAAACAGCCTGTCACTGGAATATCGATGAGTTTTCAAACAGCCTGTCACTGGAATATCGATGAGTTTTGAAACAGCCTGTCACTCGAATATCATTTAGTTTTGAAACAGCCTGTCACTCGAATATCGATGAGTTTTGAAACAGCCTATCACTGGAATATCGATGAGTTTTGAAACAGCCTATCACTGGAATATCGATGAGTTTTGAAACAGCCTATCACTGGAATATCGATGAGTTTTGAAACAGCCTGTCACTGGAATATCGATGAGTTTTGAAACAGCCTGTCACTGGAATATCGATGAGTTTTGAAACAGCCTGTCACTGGAATATCGATGAGTTTTGAAACAGCCTATCACTAGAATATCGATGAGTTTTGAAACAGCCTATCACTAGAATATCGATGAGTTTTGAAACAGCCTGTCACTGGAATATCGATGAGTTTTGAAACAGCCTATCACTAGAATATCGATGAGTTTTGAAACAGCCTATCACTAGAATATCGATGAGTTTTGAAACAGCCTATCACTAGAATATCGATGAGTTTTGAAACAGCCTATCACTAGAATATCGATGAGTTTTGAAACAGCCTGTCACTGGAATATCGATGAGTTTTGAAACAGCCTATCACTAGAATATCGATGAGTTTTGAAACAGCCTATCACTAGAATATCGATGAGTTTTGAAACAGCCTGTCACTCGAATATCGCTGAGTTTTGAAACAGCCTGTCACTGGAATATCGATGAGTTTTCAAACAGCCTGTCACTGGAATATCGATGAGTTTTGAAACAGCCTGTCACTGGAATATCGATGAGTTTTCAAACAGCCTGTCACTGGAATATCGATGAGTTTTGAAACAGCCTGTCACTGGAATATCGATGAGTTTTCAAACAGCCTGTCACTGGAATATCGATGAGTTTTCAAACAGCCTGTCACTGGAATATCGATGAGTTTTGAAACAGCCTGTCACTGGAATATCGATGAGTTTTCAAACAGCCTGTCACTGGAATATCGATGAGTTTTGAAACAGCCTGTCACTCGAATATCATTTAGTTTTGAAACAGCCTGTCACTCGAATATCGATGAGTTTTGAAACAGCCTATCACTGGAATATCGATGAGTTTTGAAACAGCCTGTCACTGGAATATCGATGAGTTTTCAAACAGCCTGTCACTGGAATATCGATGAGTTTTCAAACAGCCTGTCACTCGAATATCGATGAGTTTTGAAACAGCCTGTCACTGGAATATCGATGAGTTTTCAAACAGCCTGTCACTGGAATATCGATGAGTTTTGAAACAGCCTGTCACTCGAATATCATTTAGTTTTGAAACAGCCTGTCACTCGAATATCGATGAGTTTTGAAACAGCCTATCACTGGAATATCGATGAGTTTTGAAACAGCCTATCACTGGAATATCGATGAGTTTTGAAACAGCCTATCACTGGAATATCGATGAGTTTTGAAACAGCCTATCACTGGAATATCGATGAGTTTTGAAACAGCCTATCACTGGAATATCGATGAGTTTTGAAACAGCCTATCACTGGAATATCGATGAGTCACTGGAATATCGATGAGTTTTGAAACAGCCTGTCACTGGAATATCGATGAGTTTTGAAACAGCCTGTCACTGGAATATCGATGAGTTTTGAAACAGCCTGTCACTGGAATATCGATGAGTTTTGAAACAGCCTATCACTGGAATATCGATGAGTTTTGAAACAGCCTGTCACTGGAATATGATGAGTTTTGAAACAGCCTATCACTAGAATATCGATGAGTTTTGAAACAGCCTATCACTGGAATATCGATGAGTTTTGAAACAGCCTGTCACTGGAATATCGATGAGTTTTGAAACAGCCTATCACTAGAATATCGATGAGTTTTGAAACAGCCTGTCACTGGAATATCGATGAGTTTTGAAACAGCCTATCACTAGAGTTTTGAAACAGCCTGTCACGAATATGATGAGTTTTGAAACAGCCTATCACTGGAATATCGATGAGTTTTGAAACAGCCTGTCACTGGAATATCGATGAGTTTTGAAACAGCCTGTCACTGGAATATCGATGAGTTTTCAAACAGCCTGTCACTGGAATATCGATGAGTTTTGAAACAGCCTGTCACTGGAAGATGAGTTTTGAAACAGCCTGTTTTGAAACAGCCTGTCACTGGAATATCGATGAGTTTTCAAACAGCCTGTCACTGGAATATCGATGAGTTTTGAAACAGCCTGTCACTGGAATATCGATGAGTTTTCAAACAGCCTGTCACTGGAATATCGATGAGTTTTCAAACAGCCTGTCACTGGAATATCGATGAGTTTTGAAACAGCCTGTCACTGGAATATCGATGAGTTTTCAAACAGCCTGTCACTGGAATATCGATGAGTTTTGAAACAGCCTGTCACTCGAATATCATTTAGTTTTGAAACAGCCTGTCACTCGAATATCGATGAGTTTTGAAACAGCCTATCACTGGAATATCGATGAGTTTTGAAACAGCCTGTCACTGGAATATCGATGAGTTTTCAAACAGCCTGTCACTGGAATATCGATGAGTTTTCAAACAGCCTGTCACTGGAATATGATGAGTTTTGAAACAGCCTATCACTAGAATATCGATGAGTTTTGAAACAGCCTATCACTGGAATATCGATGAGTTTTGAAACAGCCTGTCACTGGAATATCGATGAGTTTTGAAACAGCCTATCACTAGAATATCGATGAGTTTTGAAACAGCCTGTCACTGGAATATCGATGAGTTTTGAAACAGCCTATCACTAGAATATCGATGAGTTTTGAAACAGCCTGTCACTGGAATATCGATGAGTTTTGAAACAGCCTATCACTGGAATATCGATGAGTTTTGAAACAGCCTATCACTCGAATATCGATGCTTTAAATCGGAGCACCCTGAGCGGTCTTCCTCTCTCTCTCATCTAATGAATGATGGGATATGCATTATAAGCTTCTAACTTATACTCTGTCTAGTTGGGACCTGTGCTCCGATGGCCTATCTCCTTACAAAACGCTCCTTAGATCTTCAAGTCTTGCTGGACATTGTTTTTTGTTTTCTGAACATTAAATACAGCAGCCAATCCAACTCACTGGTAGTTTGAAAGCAGACTGAACATGTGATGGTTGTAGGCTACGACAGTTATTTATTCAGACTATAACCATTCAATCTTTGTGAAGAGAAAGCCATCTGCACCTAATTCTATATTATTAATTCTATATTATTCAAGGATGTCATTGGAAAGATGAAGATAATAACTTATATAAATTAATTGTTGAAAGTGAGGAAGGAATTTGTATTTGTATTTATTATGGATCCCCCCAGCTCCTCTTCCTGGGGTCCAGCAAAATTAAGGCAGTTTATACAATTTTAAAAACATTACAATACATTCACAGATTTCACAACACTGTGTGCCCTCAGGCCCCTACTCCACCACTACCACAAATGTTAAGGAATGAGGGAACAATATAGAGAGAAAGAGGAGGTAGGGTAATAACATTCAAGGAAATATTATGAAAACTACAGTATGTATACGTCAGCCTACTAATTATACAAGAAAGCCCTATTATATTTAACATCTTAAAATCAAATTCGCTAGCCTATATTTGTAACTTTGTAGGCCGCATGTGCTGCACCTGTCACACCCTGATCTGTTTCACCTGTCCTTGTGCTCATCTCCACCCCCTCCAGTTGTCGCTTAATATCCCCGGTGTATTTATCACTGTGTTATCTGTCTCTCTGTGCCAGTTTGTCTTGTTTGTCAAGTCAACCAGCGTTTTTGTGTCTCAGCTCCTGCGTTTCCCAGTCTCTCTCTGCTCGCCCTCCTGGTTTTGACCCTTGCCTGTCCTGACTCTGAGCCCGCCTGCCTGACCACTCTGCCTGTCCCTGACCTCGAGCCTGCCTACCGTCTTGTACCGTTTGGACTCTGACCTGGTTTATGAACTCTCACCTGTACCCGACCTGACTTTTGCCTACCCCTCTTGTTATAATAAATATCGGAGCTCAACCATCTGCCTCCTGTGTCTGCATTTGGGTCTCGCCTTGTGCCCTTATAGCACCAGAATGGCATGTTCTCTCAGCTTTATGGTGGTTTGAACGAGGTGCATAATTCCAGTCCATATAATGTAGTATAATATAATACTGTAATAAAGAACCCTCTGTAGAAAGGGTTTTTACATGGAATCCAAAAGGGTTCTACCTGCAACCAAAGGGTCAGGTACAGGTGAGAGTTCATAACCAAAGGCTCGGGTACAGGTGAGAGTTCATAACCAAAGGGTTATCCTATGGGGACAGCCGAAGAAGATTAAGAGTGTATGTACGCATACGTCGGTGTGTGCATTTGTGTGTGTGCATGCGTGAATGCAAAAGTTTGTGTATGTGTTTGTGTGAGTGTGTGTATACCTGTAGGTACGTGATCCTGTTCTGCACCAGGTTAGACAGGTCCCTGGCCTCCTTCACCCTCCAGTCTCCAACTCCGTCAGCCTGGCTGAGGTAATACAGGTCTGTCATGATGGACCTGCACACACACAAAAATAGAATCAGGGCAAATTGTATTTGTCACATGCGCCGAATACAACAGGTGTAGACTTAACCGTGAAATGCTTACTTACAAGCCCTTAACCAACAATGCGGTTTTAAGAAATAATAGAAATTAAAAAATGTAACACAAGAATGGAGCTATAAACAGGGAGTACCAGATCAATGTGCAGGGTAATAGCTATATACAGGGAGTACCAGTACCAGATCAATGTGCAGGAATAATGGCTATATACAGGGAGTACCAGATCAATGTGCAGGGGTAATAGCTATATACAGGGAGTACCAGTACCAGATCAATGTGCAGGAATAATGGCTATATACAGGGAGTACCAGATCAATGTGCAGTGTAATAGCTATATACAGAGAGTACCAGATCACTGTGCAGGGGTAATAGCTATATACAGAGAGTACCAGATCAATGTGCAGGGTAATAGCTATATACAGAGAGTACCAGATCACTGTGCAGGGGTAATAGCTATATACAGAGAGTACCAGATCACTGTGCAGGGGTAATAGCTATATACTGAGAGTACCAGATCAATGTGCAGGGGTAATAGCTATATACAGAGAGTACCAGATCAATGAGCAGGGTAATAGCTATATACAGGGAGTACCAGATCAATGTGCAGGGGTAATAGCTATATACAGGGAGTACCAGATCAATGTGCAGGGGTAATAGCTATATACAGAGAGTACCAGATCAATGTTCAGGGGTAATAGCTATATATACCAGATCAATGTGCAGGGTACCAGATCAATATGCAGGGGTAATAGATATATACAGAGAGTACCAGATCAATGTGCAGGGTAATAGCTATATACAGAGAGTACCAGATCAATGTGCAGGGTAATAGCTATATACAGAGAGTACCAGTATCAGATCAATGTGCAGGGGTAATAGCTATATACAGAGAGTACCAGATCAATGTGCAGGGGTAATAGCCAGTACCAGATCAATGTGCAGGGGTAATAGCTATATACAGAGAGTACCAGATCAATGTTCAGGGGTAATAGCTATATACAGGAGTACCAGATCAATGTGCAGGGGTAATAGCTATATACAGAGTACCAGATCACCAGATCAATGTGCATGTGGGGTAATAGCTATATACAGGGGTACCAGTACCAGATCAATGTGCATGTGCAGGGTAATAGCTATATACAGAGAGTACCAGATCAATGTGCAGGGTAATAGCTATATACAGTACCAGTACCAGATCAATGTGCAGGGGTAATAGCTATATACAGAGAGTACCAGATCAATGTGCAGGGGTACAGGATAGCTATATAGCTATATACAGGAGTACCAGATCAATGTTCAGGGGTAATAGCTATATACAGGGAATACCAGATCAATGTGCAGGGTAATAGCTATATACAGGGAGTATCAGATCAATGTGCAGGGTAATAGCTATATACAGAGTACCAGATATCAGCTATATCAATACCAGATCAATGCAGGGTAATAGCTATATACAGGAGTACCAGATCAATGTGTGCAGGGGTAATAGCTATATACAGAGAGTACCAGATCAATGTGTAGGGGTAATAGCTATATACAGAGAGTACCAGATCAATGTGCAGGGGTAATAGCTATATACAGAGAGTACCAGATCAATGTGCAGGGGTAATGGTTATATACAGGGAGTACCAGATCAATGTGCAGGGGTAATGGTTATATACAGGGAGTACCAGATCAATGTGCAGGGTAATTTTTTAAAATTTTTAATTTCACCTTTATTTAACCAGGTAGGCTAGTTGAGAACAAATTCTCATTTGCAACTGCGACCTGGCCAAGATAAAGCATAGCAGTGTGAACAGACAACACAGAGTTACACATGGAATAAACAATTAACAAGTCAATAACACAGTAGAAAAAAAATGGGCAGTCTATATACAATGTGTGCAAAAGGCATGAGGAGGTAGGCAAATAATACAATTTTGCAGATTAACACTGGGGTGATAAATGATCAGATGGTCATGTACAGGTAGAGATATTGGTGTGCAAAAGAGCAGAAAAGTAAATAAATAAATAAAAAAAAACAGTATAAAAACAGTATGGGAATGAGGTAGGTGAAAATGGGTGGGCTATTTACCAATAGACTATGTACAGCTGCAGCGATCGGTTAGCTGCTCGGATAGCTGATGTTTGAAGTTGGTGAGGGAGATAAAAGTCTCCAACTTCAGCGATTTTTGCAGTTCGTTCCAGTCACAGGCAGCAGAGTACTGGAACGAAAGGCGGCCAAATGAGGTGTTGGCTTTAGGGATGATCAGTGAGATACACCTGCTAGAGCGTGTTCTACGGATGGGTGTTGCCATCGTGACCAGTGAACTGAGATAAGGCGGAGCTTTACCTAGCATGGACTTGTAGATGACCTGGAGCCAGTGGGTCTGGCGACGAATATGTAGCGAGGGCCAGCCGACTAGAGCATACAAGTCGCAGTGGTGGGTGGTATAAGGTGCTTTGGTGACAAAACGGATGGCACTATGATAGACTGCATCCAGTTTGCTGAGTAGAGTGTTGGAAGCCATTTTGTAGATGACATCGCCGAAATCGAGGATCGGTAGGATAGTCAGTTTTACTAGGGTAAGCTTGGCGGCGTGAGTGAAGGAGGCTTTGTTGCGGAATAGAAAGCCGACTCTTGATTTGATTTTCGATTGGAGATGTTTGATGTGAGTCTGGAAGGAGAGTTTGCAGTCTAGCCAGACACCTAGGTGCTTATAGATGTCCACATATTCAAGGTCGGAACCATCCAGGGTGGTGATGCTAGTCGGGCATGCGGGTGCAGGCAGCGATCGGTTGAAAAGCATGCATTTGGTTTTACTCGCGTTTAAGAGCAGTTGGAGGCCACGGAAGGAGTGCTGTATGGCATTGAAGCTTGTTTGGAGGTTAGATAGCACAGTGTCCAATGACGGGCCGAAAGTATATAGAATGGTGTCGTCTGCGTAGAGGTGGATCAGGGAATCGCCCGCAGCAAGAGCAACATCATTGATATATACAGAGAAAAGAGTCGGCCCGAGAATTGAACCCTGTGGCACCCCCATAGAGACTGCCAGAGGACCGGACAGCATGCCCTCCGATTTGACACACTGAACTCTGTCTGCAAAGTAATTGGTGAACCAGGCAAGGCAGTCATCCGAGAAACCGAGGCTATTGAGTCTGCCGATAAGAATATGGTGATTGAAAGAGTCGAAAGCCTTGGCGAGGTCGATGAAGACGGCTGCACAGTACTGTCTTTTATCGATGGCGGTTATGATATCGTTTAGTACCTTGAGCGTGGCTGAGGTGCACCCGTGACCGGCTCGGAAACCAGATTGCACAGCGGAGAAGGTACGGTGGGATTCGAGATGGTCAGTGACCTGTTTGTTGACTTGGCTTTCGAAGACCTTAGATAGGCAGGGCAGGATGGATATAGGTCTATAGCAGTTTGGGTCCAGGGTGTCTCCCCCTTTGAAGAGGGGGATGACTGCGGCAGCTTTCAATCCTTGGGGATCTCAGACGATATGAAAGAGAGGTTGAACAGGCTGGTAATAGGGGTTGCGACAATGGCGGCAGATAGTTTCAGAAATAGAGGGTCCAGATTGTCAAGCCCAGCTGATTTGTACGGGTCTAGGTTTTGCAGCTCTTTCAGAACATCTGCTATCTGGATTTGGGTAAAGGAGAACCTGGAGAGGCTTGGGCGAGGAGCTGCGGGGCGGAGCTGTTGGCCGAGGTTGGAGTAGCCAGGCGGAAGGCATGGCCAGCCGTTGAGAAGTGCTTATTGAAGCTTTCGATAATCGTGGATTTATCGGTGGAGACCGTGTTACCTAGCCTCAGTGCAGTGGGCAGCTGGGAGGAGGTGCTCTTGTTCTCCATGGACTTCACAGTGTCCCAGAACTTTTTGGAGTTGGAGCTACAGGATGCAAACTTCTGCCTGAAGAAGCTGGCCTTAGCTTTCCTGACTGACTGCGTGTATTGGTTCCTGACTTCCCTGAACAGTTGCATATCACGGGGCTATTCGATGCTATTGCAGTCTGCCACAGGATGTTTTTGTGCTGGTCGAGGGCAGTCAGGTCTGGAGTGAACCAAGGGCTGTATCTGTTCTTGGTTCTGCATTTTTGAACGGAGCATGCTTATCTAAAATGGTGAGGAAGTTACTTTTAAAGAATGACCAGGCATCCTCAACTGACGGGATGAGGTCAATGTCCTTCCAGGATACCCGGGCCAGGTCGATTAGAAAGGCCTGCTCACAGAAGTGTTTTAGGGAGCGTTTGACAGTGATGAGGGGTGGTCGTTTGACTGCGGCTCCGTGGCGGATACAGGCAATGAGGCAGTGATCGCTGAGATCCTGGTTGAAGACAGCGGAGGTGTATTTGGAGGGCCAGTTGGTCAGGATGACGTCTATGAGGGTGCCTTTGTTTACAGAGTTAGGGTTGTACCTGGTGGGTTCCTTGATGATTTGAGTGAGATTGAGGGCATCTAGCTTACATTGTAGGACTGCCGGGGTGTTAAGCATATCCCAGTTTAGGTCACCTAACAGAACAAACTCTGAAGCTAGATGGGGGCGATCAATTCACAAATGGTGTCCAGGGCACAGCTGGGAGCTGAGGGTGGCCGGTAGCAGGCGGCAACAGTGAGAGACTTATTTCTGGAGAG